>NW_020290471.1:0-92653 GCF_003184545.1 Aspergillus heteromorphus CBS 117.55 | reverse complement strand
GAGGGGTTCTGGGGACGCGGGGAGATGGTGAAGCGTTGAGGGGGCTCAGAGGAGTAGAGTCCTGGTGCTGGTGAGAGGGATTCTGATTCTCTGTCCGAAGCTGTGTTGGATGTGGTGGGTGCTCGTGAGGAGGGTGGTGGATGGCCGGGCCCGGAGGCTCATGGCCAAGACGCGCATTTCCATCGTGGGGAGCGGGTTGAGCCCGGTGGAAATCGACTGCAATCGATTGAGAAGAGTATTCCCCTGGGTTGACGGGGGGGGTTGACTGGGCCTGTCCCTGGAGGAGATCGCGTCGCGGTGGAATTGGCAGCGAGGAGGTGAAATCTCGCGGTGTTGCGGTGCGGATTCGGGAAATCTGCGGTCACGTGGCGGCCGGATAAGTTAGTTGTCTCGCCGTTTCGTCTCCGCCTCTCGGGGCTCTCTCTGTAGTTACTCCGGACGACCACGACCTAAAGCCTCAGTACTGGGCTGTATTCTTCCCACGGATATCTCTATCTCATCTTTATATCCTACAGATCGAACATACACGCCACCCTTCATCTGGCCTCATATTGTATAACCAACCCAACCCAACCCAACCCAACCCTACCCCCACGAGCCAGCACCGCTATCAAAATGTCCAACATAACCGTCGCAACCCTCCCCCGCATCAGCCGCGACGCCCTCTCAGCCCTCCTACTCACCACCCTCTCCTCTTCCACCACCACCACAACACCCAGCACCCTCGCCATCATCGACGTCCGCGACTCAGGTCCGCCCCCATCCCCTATCTCCTATACCTTCCCTTCCCCTTCTCTCCCCCCCCCACCACCCACCCATCCATTATACATTATACCCACCACTAACCACCCATCTCCCCTCTTATCTATCTGCAGACCACGTCGGCGGCCACATCACAACCTCAACCTGGATCCCGAGCTCGTCACTCGACTACCGCCTCCCGGAACTCATCCGCACGCTGCAAGACAAAGAGAAAGTGGTGTTCCACTGCGCGCTGAGCCAGCAGCGCGGGCCGTCCGCGGCGCTGCGGTACGCGCGCGAGCGCGAGCGAGTGCTCGGCGTCGACGCCGAGAAACAGGAGGTGTATGTGCTTGAGGGCGGGTTCGTGCAGTGGCAGGAGAAGTATGGGAAGGATGGGAGGTTGACGCGGGATTATGCGGAGGATATTTGGAGGGAGTATTGATTGGGTTTGGTTGGTTGAGGAGGATGGGGGATGATGGGGGATGATGGTTATACCCTTTTTTTTTTTTTTTCCGCTTTTGGTTTGGGGGTTGGATGGGGGTGGGGTGGGGTGGGGAGGTTGTTGAGGTTTCCTGGAAAGAGAGGGGAGGAGAGGGGAAAGGGGGGGTGTAGACTTGCATGGCCGGCGCATTATTAGACTCGGGGCTCAGGTGTTATCCTTTCTAGAATATTATACACATACACGGTGTCTATACCACAGGAACAATAGTATACAGCAGCAGCAGCAGCGGCGGCGGCGGCATCACCGCCATCTAAGGCGCCACAATGCCCCCTCCGAACCCAACTGGTCTCCGCTTCCCATCATTTTCCGGAATGATAGTCATCACCTTATAGATCCTGCCCATGCCACCGCCGCCCTTCTCCACGAGCCTCTTCCACCCGGTCTCCAGTGTCCTCCGCTTCTCCTCATCTCCGACCCTCTTCAGCAGCTGCTCCATGCGCTCCGTGATTCCCAGGGCCTGCAGGAAATCGCCCTGCTCTACCGGCCCGTGCACCTCCACGCCCTCACTCCCCTCCAGCGCTGCCTCCGCCAACGCCGTGAAATCCACGTCCGCACTCACATCCACCTGTCCCGGCGCCGACAGCGCCGGCACATTCCTATGCTCCCTGATCCCGCGCAGCGAGTTGATCGGGATCGTGTCCAAGGTGCCGTAATCCATAATCAGGGCTGCGCCGGAGGACACGCTCTTCGCGGGCGCAGCACCACCACCACCACCCTGCTTCGCTGCGACTGTCCGCGGAGGCTGCGACGCGCCACCAATGCGCCGCGCAAAGTCAGCAGCGTAGATCCGACTCTCGGGGCTGATTTCGATCGTCGACCCGGCCTGCGACTTCAGCGCGCGGTAGCGCGCCGATATCTCCGGGATGACCAGCGAGGACGGAGTGGATGCCTTGGCGAGAGTGAGTTTGAACTCGGCCTCGCCGTCGATGTTCTCTTCGACGGCTTGGGGGTTCAGCGTGACCATGAGTTCGCGCCATTGCGGGGTGTTGGCGGGCTTGAGCGGCTGGTGCAGTTTCGCGGGGCCCGTGGGCGTCATGATTTCCTGCTGGGCTGGTTGGGGCTGGTTCTCGGGGGACGGGGGGATGGATTCGAAGGCGTGGATGGGGAGGGCGTCGAAGAATTCGTGCGCGAATATGAATGGTGTTTTGTCTTCTTCTGTGGAGATGTTAGCTTTCACATATCACATGCTCTCTGTTCCGCTCCTCCTCCTCCTCCTCCTCCGTTTTAGTTTTATTCACACCCAAGCATCGTATCCATATCAGACCCAAATCATATCGTACGTACCATGGGGCAAGAGCCTAATATCCTCGACCCAAACAACCGGCACATCGAAATACTTGCTCGTACACCTCCATCCAATCTCCGTCTCCTCCATGGCAGCCCCCTCCCCACAAAGCAACTTCTTCTGCACCTCCCTCAACGTCCCACTCGCCTCCACCAGATATATCGCCTCCAGACTCGTCGTAAACGATTTGAAATTCCGGAACGTCTGGTCTGTGTCAGCCCAGTCCAACCCCCCCCCCCCAAGAAATACAGAAACAACTCACCCTCAACATATCATCCATCAACGTCCCCTTCCCAGGCCCCACCTCAATCAACTGCACCCCGCTACGCTTCCGCCCCTGCGCCATCCACTCCGCGATCGTCCAAATGCCCACCAACTCCCCGAACACCTGCGAGATCTCGGGCGAGGTCACGAAGTCGCCTTTCTTGCCGAAGACTTCGCCGGTCCCGGACGGGCGTGTCGTGTAGTAGCCTCCTTCGGGGTTGGTGAGGACTTGGCGCATGAAGGCCGCGATGGGGATGGGGCCTGTTACCTTGCGGGTGTGTTAGTGGGAGTGGGAGTGGGAGTGGGGGTTATAGAGGGGTTTGGGATGGGGAGGGAGGGAAGGAGGGGTACTTTGATTGCGTTGGCGAGGGTTTGGGCGAGTGGGGTGGACCAGTTTCTTGTTTCGAAGGTGGAGGTGGAGGTGGAGGACCATCGTGATCTGAGGGGAGTCTGTCTTCGGAAGAGAGACAGAGGCAGATGTCTCACGGCGCGCCGGGTTGCGGGATTCATTGTGGTGGGTGGGCTGCGCGCCTTGCGGCAGGAGGGTTGTCAATGGGGTTGATTAGGCTGGCATGAGTGCCTCTGCTGATGGGCTGCAATGGGAGTGGTCTGAGGTCTGAGGAACAATACAATACGACGTTTCTCCAACTTCTCCGCAAAACTTCCGCGCACGTGATCGTGATTGCGGTCTTATCGTGTCGTATCGGCGATTCATTATCGCATTAGTCTCTGGAGGTCTTTCTACTGAAGGGTTGTTTGATTGGTTGATTGAGCGATATTGTACAGATTTCCCATTCTATCAACAAAATAGATGCGTCCCGAGATTCCAAGCAGTCATTCGTACTAGAGTAGATGTGTCCCCATTGCGGTCAGTGCGCCTGCAGGACGGACGGATATCCAGCCTTTGAGGGAAAAGCCAAAGCCAACGACCGGTCAGTACCGTCTGCCGCGGTTCTGCGTGTTCTGCTGCGGCACATCTACCATCATCTCATCGCTGTAGAGGCCCGTTTCCTGCGCGTCCTGGACCATGTTCCCCCCTCCGCGCGCCCCGCCGCGCCCGCCTCTGTAGTTCTGCCGGCGAAAGTTCCCTCTGGATCGCGTTTGGTCGAAAGGCTGGTTCTGGTCATTGAATCCCCATCTTCCGTCCTGCAGAGAAGGGTCGGATGGGCGGTGCTGGCGGCGATCGCGATCTGCTTGCTCCCGGAGGTCATCGAAGGACGACTGGGCGTTGCGGGTGGCATTGGTCGAGCGGCCGAACAGGTCCCGGTCGGCGTTGGATCTGTTTTGCATCAGGCGTAGCGATATAAATCTGCCGTCGGCCTTTTGTCGGTCAGTTTCCTCCCATCAACGCAGACCCGAACGACTCACCTTCTGGTTGTGGAAGTTGGCGACGGCGCTCTCCGCGGCCTGCTTCTCGGCGAACGTAATCTCCGCTGTGACAGCCGGGCGCTGCGAGGTCACCCAGCAGCGTAATATCTCGCCCGAGGCGGGCTCGATCGTGGACTGAATATCGGCGGCGGTGGTTCCCGGGGCAAAGTTGCTTGCGACGACGACGAAAGGCCCGGAGCCCGCGCCCTTGATGGACAGTCCCGTCCCGTTCCGCACATTAGCCTGTCCGTTCTCGGGGTTGAGGGCCGAAAGAAGACGGCTCTCATCGGGACGGCGTCTGTTCGAGGGACCTGGGCGGAAACCCTGGCGCGCGGGTGGCGGGTTGGGGGTGTTCGCTTTGGGGGAGGAAGTAGCGGACGCGGAGCGCTAGATTGGGGGAAGAATAGGTTGTTAGTGGCGATGCGACCACTTTGGCATCTTGTCGGGTTGTTGGTACCTTGACTACACCGATCCGACTCGCCAGACTGCCGGGCTTCACGTTCTGGGGCCTCCCGGCAGCCTTGGTGGCGGTGTTTCCTGTTCTGCGTTTGCTTAGGAGCTGATTTGCGAGTTCTTCATTCTTTCTTCTCTTGCGATCTAGCAGCCGGGCGTTGGGTTAGCACTGCTGGAGTGTGGAGTGGCTTGCGGCAGGGAGTCATACCGGCTTGGATGATCGCATCGAAGGAGACGGCTTCCTGGCCTGCGGCCATGGCGATGGCGTTTCCGGGGAGGGTGAATGTGAGACGAAATAGATGGTTACCCGTGGTAGGTAAGTGGTTGAGTGGAGGGGGGGGGGGGTGGAAAGTGAATTGAAGGTGGAAAGGCAAGACGCAGGAGGGGGTGCGAACTTGCGAGTCTGTTGAGTCTTTCTTTCGGATGGAGGGAGAGCTGACGGCAGCTCAGCAGAAGAGCCGAGAGCGGAAGGATTTCAAGCTCCGGGGCGGTTCCGCCTGCCAACTCCAAGCATTCATTCACTCATCCTCAACCACTCCACTCCTCGGCTTTTGGCCTTCTTGACCTTGAGATGTTCAGTACTGACATTCTACCAAATGGGTCGGAACATCTGTTTCCCATCCCAAAATGATGTTCACGGCTTAGGAGATATATTTCTGGCTACGTGGGAGTCATCTACTCAAATCTGCCTAACCGTTGGACTATTCTGTAGTTCTTACAATCCCCCAAACCCGGTCATTTCACTATGGCGATGTGGAGACAATATGACGAACTGTTTGTGGAACATAGCAAACAGGAGAGTACTTTCCTTTCCAGTACACAACCGGGATTAGAAAGGCAGCTGCCATGCTGGTTATACAGGCCGGGAAAGTACTCCCCTCCCTCCTGCAACTCCATGCCTGCCTTTGTCCAACCTTCAGTTGTCAATACTTCCGGCCCGCTGCCATCCCTTTGCCGGAAGCTTACTTAGTTGTCTGATTCTTCCCCAGATCAGATCATCAACTGACAGAGTATCCTTCTACCCCCATCTGCTTGGTCCTCATCCATTCACTGAGACCACAACCACCACAGACACAGCCCAACCCAGCTAGGATGGATGCGCCAGACCAAAGCAGCGGTGCCAACCGGCGCCGTCAGGCGTGGTCGTTCTCTCTCTCCATCCGCCCCTCCGCGAGCCGAAGAAACAGGTGAGTGAATCCCACGTTCATCAGCGCATGAGGACTCATTCGGAATCACAGGACCTCAACTCCTCCACCGACTTGCGAAGAAAGCGTGCATTACCCCATCTTCAACCCGCGAGACCCACGACACAACCCCTCTGCGGCTTCATCATGGGTGAAGGACGACTACTACGCGCCTCAACACCCCAACCCCTCAACGTCCATCCGCTGGATGCAGGACCTGCCCAGGAGGTCTCTCCGCAGGGCTCATTCGGGGTTCCTGGCCTTTACATCGGGCATGCGCCGGCGTCCCATCACCACCCGTCCCAGTCAGAGCGACGACATCCCGAGAAGCTGGTCCTCGACCGATTCTGGCAAAGACTTCTCAGACCAGCAGGCGACGCTCTACTCGTCGACCGTGTCTGAGGCGAGCACGGAAGAAGATGTCGACTTCGGGACTGATCTTCAGCGCATCAGATGCAAGTACCCGCCCGAAACGGATGACAACCTGGACAGGTACTTGCAGAGCTTGCCGTGCCCCTTTGCTTGGGACGACTGGGTGCCCTCAGGATCGGCAGCTGGGCCTAGCCACAGACCGGAGGCCCTTGCCCCTGCGGTACCCAATGTTAGGTCGGCACGATCGTCTCATACTGGCGCTACGGAGGCAGGGAGCCATGAGATGGCGCTGAATGAGATCCGTGCCCCTCCGGGCGACGGCAGTGCAGAAGGGGGAGCTCAAGTGGATGGAAGCTCGCAGCAAGTCCCCAGTGCTAGCGGATCGTACGTTTCTCTGTCGACAGGCAGCGAGAATGAGGGTCTTGCGCTGGTTTCTTCCGCCAGTGGCAACCCGCAGTTGCCCCCTGCAACCGACGACACTCCCGAAAGCGCCACTGGCTCGGCTTTCAGCAGCTCTCGCATATCAAGCACTCTTCCGGTGCCCACGATCGAGGTAACCAGCTGTCCTACCATGCCCAGGGATTGCGCATCAGAACGTCCGCAAGTTGCAGACACGGAACTCGCCATGGAATCTTTGGCATTGTTTGATCGGCTAGGGCTGGATGAAGGGCAAAGCGGAGAAGATGCCATGGAATCTAAAGCAAGTGAATCTGTTCCTGAACATTCTGGGCATTCAGAAAGCCAGTCTACCACCGACTGCAACAGCCACGAGGCACCCTTGCATGATAACCACGGAGCACAGAGTGGCGGAGATAGCAGCGTACCTGGCAACGCTAGTGAAGGGCCAGACTCGGAGCACGCACAGACAGATGTTGACTGCACCTCCCCTGCTCACCGCACTGATCCAAGGGAAGATACCACCTTCGGCACCGACGGGGCGGGCGACCGTCCTGAAGAGAACGCGGACGCAGCCTCAGTGTTGGAAAGTTCGTCATCCCATGGCGACCTGACATTGCTGCTTGCTCTGAGAGATGAGTATTTCTTAGTCGACAAATCGAACGACCTTCGCCCGGACCGGGGCAACGGCGCCGCCAAAGCGGAGCGCAGCTTCAGCGGAGACGGATGCTTATATAGCGGGCCAGGGCTCGACCGCAACTCGTCGCATCGACCACAGGAGATCCCCGAGATGATCGGTCCCCGAACACCGCTTCCGGTCCATACGACACGGCCCTTCCGGGTCGAGCGCGACGCGAGCGATTCGACGGACGAGTATCTGATGACGTATCCTGGCTCCCCACGCCATTACTTCTCATGAGTCTTATGCGGATCCGGACCGGGACGCTTTCCACTCCTTCGCTGCATGTATTTACCTGATGACGTTCCTTTACCGACCGTGTCTTGGCTCCATAAATTGTATCTTAGCAAGTCATACCTCCGGGCACTTGGATAGCGAGGGGTCTCGTTCCAAGGCCCGAACCACGAGGATTCTCTATGCACACAGTACAAACCAACAAACCAACTATCCCAGCCGTAAAGTAAACCCTGCCCCCTGTTCCCCCTGTTCCCCCTGCTCCCCGCCAAACACGCTCGCAAAGTCCAGCTTGGGAGCCTCCTGCCCTCTCTTCGGCGCCTCCGGCGTCTCCCTCCTCCTCCGCTTCTCCATCCCCGCTTTCGACGGGAACGTCGGAAACATCTCCTTCGGCTTCGGCCTCGGATCTTCCCGGAAATAGCGATGCGCGAGACACGCCTTCGTCGAGAGCCGGGACGTCGGGTTCAGCGCTAGCAGCGACGATAGCAGATGCAGGCCGGCGTTTGTGAGGAAGGGGAATTTTGTTCGTGGGAGGAGTGGGGGGGATGATGTTGAGGAGGCGGTGGAGGGGGTTGGTGGGAGGCGCAGGGATTTGGCGTTGGGGAGGGAGCGGAATTCGGGCCAGGTTTGGGGGGTGGGTGGGCCGGTTAGAGTGAATATCTGGTTGGGGGTGTTAGTATTACTATTCTAGTATTTGTTTTTGTTTTTGAGGTTGGGTTTAGAGGTTGGGTTTAGAGGGTGGGTGGGTGGTATCGGAATTGGCAAAGAAAGAGGAAGCAGGAGGGAAAGGAATAGTACCTTCGAAACCTGATCGACCTCATTCTTTCCCTGCAAGAGAGGTTCCTTGGTCAACAGCTCGCCAAAGATACACCCGATACTCCACATATCGATCTCGGTGCCGTATTTCTCGGCGCCGAGGAGCAGCTCGGGCGAGCGATACCACAGGGTGACGACCAGCTGGGTGAGCTTCGGGGGCGGGTCGCCGTAGTACCGGGCCATACCGAAGTCGGCGATCTTGACCTCACCGCGGTTGTTGAGGAGGAGGTTGGAGGTCTTCAGATCGCGGTGCATGATCCATTGGTCGTGGAGGAAGTCGAGGCCGGAGAGGACTTGGAGGAGGATGGTTTTGATTTCGGAGGGGAGGAATGGCTCGGACATGTCGTCGAGAAGGGTTTTGAGGTCGTGTTCGAGGAAGGGCATTACTAGGTAGACTCTGTTTGGGGGGGGTTGTTAGTGGGTTGGTTGGGATAGAAGGGGGGAGAGGAAAGGGACGTACTCATCCAGTTTGTCGCCCATTACGACTTCGCGGAGCTCGACGACGTTCTGGTGTCGGGCTTCGAGGAGGGTTTGGATCTCGCGGAGACCCGTCACGGGGAATCCGTCGGGGGAATTGTCCATCTTAAGCTTCTTGAGGGCGACGATCTCGCCCGTGGTGATGTCTTTGGCGCGGCTGACGAAGCCGTACGAGCCCTCTTCGATGTGGTTGAGGCGCTCGAAGTTCGCGACGTTGCGACAGGGTCCCCATTCTTGGGTCGGGAAGGAGAGAATGGTGGGCTCATTGTTTTTGGAGGTGGCAGGGGGAGTCTGGGATGGTTTCTCCTTCTCCTGGTCCTGGTCGTTAGAGAGTCGGCGACGTTTCTTGGGCGGGTGGTCGGGGTCGGGTTGCTGCTGAGCTTGAGCTTGAGCTTGAGCTTGAGCTTGCTGCTCGTCGAGCTGGCGTTGCTTCTCGGCTTTGGCGCGTCGCTTCTCATCCTTCTCGCGTTTGCGCTGGGCCAGGATGGCCTCCGTCTCGGGGTCGTCGTCGGTGGCCCATCGGGATTTGGAGGCCATGCTGGATGCAGGGTGGAGGGAGTCTAGCCCAGTAGTCGGGGACGGGCAATGGACTGGAATGATGAATGGGCAGCGGACGACGGAGGACGCCAACGATCCCGAAGCGGTGAGGCGGACGGGCGGTTGATTGGCGGATGACGCTAGTTATCGGCCGGGCACGGTGACTAAGCCCGATCGGGTTGATTTCAAAGCGTCCCCGCCTGTCCCGCATCGCCCATCGAGGGGTCGTCCAGCTCGAGTGCTTCATTCCCTCTCCCATTCTCGTCTTCTTCCCCTTCAGGGTCTCGTCCGAGCTAGCTAAGGGATCCCGATCGGCACTGGCAACATGATTGAACCGTTCCAGGTTTGTGCGCGTGCTATTTTTGGTCGGAGCGCGATCCACTAGGTGCATCTCTGCTAACCGGTTAGACTACCTTCGCGGTCCCAATGACCTGCGACGGCTGCGTCAAGGATGTCTCCTCCTCGTTGAAGAAGCTGGAGGGTATGCAAGCCCCTCCCTCCGAGCCGTGGATGAGCTGACCGGTCAGGCATCAACAAGGTCGACGCCAACCTGAAGGAGCAATTGGTGTTCATCGAGGGCACCGCGTCCCCCAGTTCCATCGTCTCCGCCATTCAGGCTACGGGGCGTGATGCCATTCTACGGGGCAGCGGCACCTCCAACAGTACGTGTGTGCTCGCCGTTGCGTACCCGGTCTCTCAAGGCTGACGGAAACCAGGCTCCGCCGTGTGCATCCTTGAAACCCATTCGAGCGCCGTGTCCAACAAGATCCGCGGACTGGCGCGCATGGTCCAGGTGTCCTCCACCATGACCCTGGTCGACCTGACGATTAACGGACTCGCACCCGGCAAGTACTACGCCACCGTGCGCGAGGCAGGCGATATCTCGCAGGGAGCGGCGTCGACGGGGGGCATCTGGGAGGCCGTGAAGGCCCATGTGCTGGGCTCGGAGCCGACGAAGGAGCCCCGCGGGACTTTCGGGGCGGTCGAGGTGGACGCGCAGGGCCAGGGCAATGTGTTTCTGGATCGGCCGGTGGCGGTGTGGGAGATGATTGGGCGCAGTATGGTGGTGTCGAAGCACAAGGAGGGTCCGTTCCAGCGGGAGGACCCCGATACTCTGGTCGGAGTGATTGCGCGCAGCGCGGGGGTGTGGGACAATGACAAGATGGTGTGCTCCTGCTCGGGCAAGAATGTATGGCAGGAGCGGCAGGAGCAGGTGGCCCAGGGGATGGTGTAGATGGTGGCTGTGGTTGGAGGAGCCGGGCCGTGTCTATGTATAGCAATGTTAGAATGTGCCGAGGGGAGGGGGATACCCACGCGATAGAGATCCCTGGCGATAGGAAATACGAGAACATGACTGACGAGGGGCTCTTTTCGGGACCAGCTGGGGTGGAAGGATCGACTCCGGGCAGGTCATAAATAGCATCAGGGCGAGGAGACATCACGATGATCAAGCAAGACCCCGGACTCACCTGACCGTCGGACATGCAGGCTGGCTGCACGACAGAGCAGCTAGTCGCTGACTGGAGTCGGTTGCGGCTAAAGATAGCCCACATCCTGGACGCCATGGTGGATGGGCATCTGGGTCCAACGGTGCGACAGCGAGGGGAGGGAATGGATTGGAGATTGGTGAGGCCCGCAGGAAAAGAGTACCGAAGGGGTTCGGGAGGGCGAGCGCAAGCGCCGTGGCGGGGGAGCTAAGTATAACATGCTGGCCAGGGGGGGAGATAAGTATAATAGGGTCTGTATGGGTGGGTCGGGGGGAGTAGTATGGATTGGTGTGTACAGAAAACGAAGCATGTACTCCATACTGGTATGGAGTAAATTGCCAATACTCATTGTTCTACAGAATGGGAGAATGACAGAAGCTGTTTACTTACCGTAGTGGTGATGATGTATGTGATGAGTTGATCCAGCCCCGCATGGGTCGGAACGGGCCTTGCTTCCAATCTCTCCAATCTCTCCAATCTCTCCGGAGTACTTACCCTATGCAGTGGTTTCCTACCCACCGGCATGTACCTCTCTGATACTCTCTGATAGTACACGGTCAGGCAAGGTACGGCGTCACAGCGCCGGTCCCGGCCAATCAGCGGCATGGGAGGCACTGTGATGAAGTGCTTCCCCCTGCAGCAGCCAATTAGTCGCAGCCAACAGCAGCAGCAACAGCAACAGCAACAGCCACTCACATCCCCCGCCGCCTCCTTTTCTCGTCTCTTGAAGGATCCATGCACACCACTGCACTCTGTGCACTCTGCGCACTCTCCATCACCCCCCCCCCCCCCCCTCCCTCCCTCTCTCTATCATCTACACCGACTGCCAGCCCGAACCTCCCAGACTATACCCAACAGGACCTGACGATGGTTATTTTTATGCCTCCCCCTCCTTCGGCGCTTCCCATTCCCATCTAGTCCAGAGTAGTTCCTGGTCGCTGCATCTCTCTGCACTCTGCACTCTGCACGCTAATCCCGGCCCTCCTGCTTTCTTCTGCCTTCCATTTCCCTTTCCATTTTCATGTGGATTTATTTGACTTCTTCCATCGCGATCCCGCCCTCGCTTCTGTCCCTGCCAGCTGTCCGCCCAGCTTGGTCCTATACCTCCTCCACTCCTCACTCTCCCCCCCCCCCCCCCCCCGAAAACACATTGCTTCCCCACGGTGATCCCCTCCGTCCGCTCCCACTCTCCCAGCCCACCTCTGCCTTACATCTGGGCTGGTGTCCTGTCGAGCGGCTGGTCGCTGCCTCCGATCTAATTATATATCCGATCTGTCTCGCGGACTAGAGCCCCCGCTGCGCATGGTCCATCCTCAATCGCGGGACATCGCTCACCTCAGTGGACATACCGACTGCCAAGTGCCAACCTAATCCCGTCACATACGAGTTGGTCGGGTCGGGATCCACCTCCGTATTGGCCGCCCATCCCTGCTCTGCGTGGCCAGGACCCAGCCTTCGCGTCTTGGCCGCTGTCGTTGCGTACATATATCATTCGGGACCGTCGCCGTCAGAGCACTAGCATCGAGGTGATTGCGGCACGACGTTGCCGGGTGTGTGGGCAATAGAATGTCGTTGAAACAGGTAGGTCCCCCCCCCCCCAGCCCGGGAGCGAACCGGGCTGACCCGCCAGGAAATCGAAACCTGGGTGCAAGCCCTAGAGCACTACGACAACCAGGAGTACGACGAAGCCCTCCAGGTCTTCAGTAGCATTGCCGACACGTCGAAGATTCTCTTCAACTGCGGCATCATATACGCTACGTTGGGGGAACATGACCGAGCGGTATGCCCCCTGCTCTCCCTCTGGTCTGAGCCGGGACTGACGGCAGCAGGTCGACTGTTACCAGCGGGCTGTGAGCCTGGACCAGTACCTGGCCATCGCGTATTTCCAGGAGGGGGTCTCGAACTTCCTCCTGGGGGACTTTGAGGAGGCGTTGGCGAATTTCAATGACACCCTGCTGTATCTCCGGGGCAACACCTCCATCGACTACGAGCAGCTGGGCCTGAAGTTCCGGCTGTTCTCCTGCGAGGTGCTGTTCAACCGTGGGCTGTGCTACATCTACCTCCAGCAGATGGGGCAGGGCATGCAGGACCTCGAGTACGCATCGAAAGAAAAGGTCACGCCCGACCACGATGTCATCAACGATGCCATCCGCGAACAGGCGACGGTAGGTTCGCTCTCCGCCATCCAGGGCGCTGCTGACGGGTCAGGGCTACACGGTGTTTTCGATTCCCGTCGGGGTGGTCTACCGCCCCAACGCGGCCAAGGTCAAGAACCTCAAGTCCAAAGACTACCTGGGCAAGGCACGGCTGATTGCGGCTTCGGAGCGCAGCAGCATGGGCCCCCACAACGAGATCCAGCGGATGCAGTCGATGCTCGACCACCGGCATCCGGAGCATCTGCCGTTTGCGACGTCGCACCTGGTGCACAAGAACCTGCAGAGTCGGGGTCGGCAGCACTCGGAGCCGCCGCTGAACCGTAATCTCTTCCCTCCTACTCCCCCGCCGGACGCAGACAAGGCGAGTACCAACAGCTCCACAGGTAGTCTCGCGATGAACGGCCGACCGGGGTCCCTGCGGGCGACGCGGCCCCCGCGGCTCGAGCTGAACACCGACGTCGCGGATAAGGCGCGGATCGGCACGACACGCACGGCGTCGGAATCGCGGGCGACGGCCGGGCGACCGGGCCCTCCGGGGCATCGACGGGGCCAGAGCGACACCGGGGTGGCGGCGAGCCCGGAGGAGATGCACTCGGGTACGCGGTCGATGCCGGCGGGGGGCTGGCGGCGTCAGCGGGAGCGGTACATCGACGAGGAGGAGGAGTACGGCAGCGACGACGGAGGCGCGGAGGGTGAGTTCGAAATCGTGGACTCGCGGCCACAGGCGTCCCCGAACCGGGGGTCACGGCGGGGGGCCTCGCGGCCGGGGCCGGAGGTGCGCAAGTTCCGAGTGAAGGCGCACTCGCATGAGGACACGCGGTACATCATGATGGAGCCGACGCTGGAGTTTGGGGAGTTTGAGCGGCGGATCCGGGAGAAGTTCGGGTTCCGGACGCTGCTGAAGATTCGGATGCAGGACGACGGGGATATGATCACGATGGTGGACCAGGAGGATCTGGACCTGCTGATGGGGGGGTCGCGGGAGGTGGCGCGACGGGAGGGGAGTGAGATGGGGAAGATGGAGGTGAGCGCACTCTTTATTATCTGTCTTGTCGATGCTAACGTTTGCAGATCTGGGTGGAAGAGCGGGGAGTGATCTAGCATTGGTTTTTTGGTATACCCGGTTTGGATGGAGTTGGAGTTGGGAGGAGGTTACTAGGTTATGATAAACGAGTTATGAAATGAATGAACCTTACATAAGCATCACGGGATGCATAACCATCGTACCGGAGATACGGAGTTAGTTGTCACTACGTACTCCGTATCTGCCAGCTCGTCAACAACACAACCACTCCAGCCAACATGACGGACCTCACCCCAACCCTGGGCCAGCTGCTGCAGGGCAAGTCGGCCGGTCCGAAGCTGTCGGAGGGCTACATCACGACGGAGATTGCGGATGAATTCTTGAAAGAGGCCTACCGAATTGTACTCCCCCGACTCCAACTCTCTCATTCATACCTACCTATACTCTCCCAATCCATAGCCACCCACAGCCAAACTAACATCCCACGCTTCTCAAACAGAACACCCACATAACATCCCTCCTGCAATACCTCCAAACCATCCGCCCCGCCTACCTCTCGCTCACCAAACCCTCCCGCACCACCACCGCCAACAGCAGTAACAACAACAACAACAACAGCAGCGCCTCACCCACCTCCCCCTCGCCCTCCACCACATCCCTCCACCCCGCCTTCCCCCTCCCCAGCCTAACCTCCACCCCCAACAGCGCCAAAACCCCCGACCTCCCAGACACCACGAAAGACCAAATCACCACCTCAACCTCCAGCCTCCTCACCTCCCTGAGCAGCAGCATCAACACGCTCTCCTCCGCCGAGACGCTCCGGCAGGAGACCGCGGCGCAGGTCCTGAACAAGCGGTTCCGGGTGGGGCTGTTGGCGCTGTGGGCGGGCGGGAATGCGCTTACCTCTTCTACATCCGATGGGGGACGGGATGGGGGACACGGCGAGGAGGCAGGGAAGTCGGAAGAAGAGCAAGCGGAGAGACGGAAAGAGAATACCACGAAGTGTGTGCGGGAAAGCGTGCTTTGGTTTCTGAGGGCGAGGTTGGAGGCCGTGGTGGTTTTTCAGAGGGAGATGGTGGAGCGGAGAGTCGAGAGGGTGAGGGAGAGGGAGAGGAGTGTGCTTTATCTTTCGGAGGGGGGGAAGGGGTCGAATGTTGGGAGGGCGGGGCAAGACATGGGCATGGGCATGGGCATGGGCATGGGGAAGTTTGGCAGTGGGATGGGAGTTGAGGAGGACTATAATAAGTATCAGGCTGCGGCGCGGATCGACGCGGACGAGGTCCAGGCCATTGAGAAGCAGCTTACGCCGCAGCAGTTGCAGCTGTTCGCGGAGGAGAATGATTCCATGGTCAAGTATTTCGAGGATGTCGTGGGGAAGGTGCAGTATGTTTTCCCTTTTTTTTTTTTTTTTTTTTTTTTTTTTTTAACCCTCTTGTGCATCTGTTCTCCTTTGTTTCTTCTCACTCTTTATGTCCGACTCCATACTACCTCCACCTCAACGAACTGCAACTCAATCGTATTCGTTTGATGGGTTGATAAAATGAATGCTAATATCGACAGAAACGCCGAAAAATCCCTCCTGGAGATCTCCTCCCTGCAGCAAACCCTGGTCTCGCACCTCGCGACCCAGGAGGAGTACATCGGCCAGCTGGTGACGGACGCCGGCAATACGAGCGAGAACATCGGGGATGGGAACAAGGAGCTCAAGCGGGCCAGTGAGCGGAGGAGTGCCGCGCAGGCGGTGTTCTGGGGCACGGTGGGACTGTGTACGTGGCTGGTGGTGTGGGATTTGGTTTTTTAGATGCGCGATATGATAAGTATATGATAGGTTGTTTGCTACTGGGTGGAGGTGTCTATCACTGGGGGGGGGCGGGGGGGGCGTCTATGTTGGTGACATTTACCATGATGCAGATGAAGTGTATAGTCATTGTATGTAGGTATGTAAGTTAGGTAAGGGTGAGAAACAAAAACAATCTAGCATCATCATGTACAGACAGACTTATCAATCACGCCGTCTCGCGAACCACGCTGTCCACCGCCTCAGCAAAGTAATCCAGATTGTGCGAGTTGAGGCCGGCCATGGAGATACGTCCGTTCTTGGTCTGTGGCAGTTAGCACACATGCACTCGTCCAACCCACAAAAAAGATGAAAGGATAAAAGGTAACCAAAAAAAAAAAAAAAAAGAAAACTCACCATATAAACATGCCACTTCTCCCTCAAAAGCGCGACCTGCGTCTCCGACAACCCGGTAAAACTAAACATACCAATCTGCTCGGTAATATGCGTCCACTGACCCGGAGTGCCCCTCAACTCCAAGCGTTCCCTCAACCCCTTCCTCATCTCCGCAATCCGCCCACTCATGGTCCTAAGATCCCCCTCCCACTCGCCAAACAGGGCCTCATCATTCAAGACGCGACTCGCAATCCTAGCGCCATAAGCAGGCGGATTCGAAATCTCACTCCGCTGCAGAATGGCCAACTGACTGGCCACATTCCGATTCGCCTCCACGCCGCCCACCCCGGGCGCAGACACGAAATGGAACGCACCGGTCCGCTGCCCGTACAGCCCGAAGTTCTTCGCGAACGACTGCGCCACGCAGAGCTCGAACCCCTGCTCGATGAAGTAGCGCACCGCCCACGCGTCGCGCGCGAGATCCCCCGACGCGAAACCCTGGTACGCGCAGTCGAAGAACGGGAAGTGGTTCTTGGACCGCATCACCCCGGCGACGTCTTTCCACTGGGCTTGCGTGAGGTCTACGCCCGTGGGGTTGTGGGCGCACGCGTGCAGCAGGATGAGCGAGCCCGCGGGCGCGGAGGAAAGCGCGTTGAGCATCCCGGTGAAGTCGAGGCCTTTGGTGTCGCGTGAGAAGTACGGGTAGTTGGCTAGGGTGAGGCCGACGTTGGTGAAGATTTGGTGGTGGTTGGCCCAGGTCGGGTTTGAGAGGTAGATGGTGGGTTTGGGGGTGCTGGGGTGGAATTTCGAGAGGAAGAGCGCGCCGAGGTGCACGGCACCGGTGCCGGAGATGGTTTGGATCGTGCAGACCTGTTTTTTTTTGGGGAGGGGTTAGTTTGGGGTTGAGGGGTTCTGGGGAGAAGGGGGGGGTTGGTTTGGGGATTGGGGATGATTAGGTGGGGGTGGGGATGGGGGAAGCGGGGAGGGATTATCAAAGAGACAACACAACACAACGTACGCGGTTCTCCCGAATAGCAGGACTATCAGCCCCGATCATCAACTTCTGCGCCGCCGAGGTATAATCCGGTAGACCCTTGATCGGAAGATATTCGTGGTTCAAACTGGGGTCGTTGCGAACGAGCTCATCCGCCTAGGTATTATTTTATCCGAATTAGCTGCGACTCTTTCTTTCTTTCTCCATGCGTGCATGCAGATCACAGTCCATCTATCTTGCAAGGAAAGATGAGAAAGAGGAATACCTTCTTCACGACAGGCAGGATCCACGGCTTCGCATTATCATCGCGATAAGCACCAATAACCAGATCGACCTTCTTGTCGGACGGATCCTGGCGATAGGCCTGCGCCAGGCCGAAGAGGGGATCCTCGGGGGCGGCGGCCACGACGGCCGTGGAAAAGACGGAGGGGCTGGCGGAAGCCATGATGTGTGCGGAGAGGGAAGCGAGACGGGATTGTGCGGATGATGAGGGAGAAGAAGTAGAAGGGGGGGAGGATGATGGTTTAGTTTTGGAGGGGAATGGAGACAGGGACGGAGACGGAGACGGGCCCGGAGGCGACATGATGGATTGTACTTATTTAGGCACTGGACTGGACTGGTCTGGTTGGTCACACCACCACCACCACTGCTTGCGTTCACCGGAGGGGGGGAAGGGGGGGGAAGCACCACCGAAACAGAGAAATCCCGATGGATGGGCTGAGGGGATATTCGGACTGGACTGGACTGACTGGTGTCGGAGAAGACGGACGTTGTACAGCTGCGTTCTCGGCGTGGAGGCGTCTTTGTCTATTTATTGTCGTTGTCGTTGTTGCTCTTCTCTTGTCTGTCTTCTGGGCCGAGGAAGTAAAAAGGGCGGGCTGGCTGGCTGGCTGGGCCCGATGACCAGGCCGGTGACGACATTCACATGCTTGCCATGACTATTTGCCTATTTGCAGGTGATCTGTGAATTCAATTGATTCACATGAAGGTGTCTATATACATAGGTAAATAAATGGTCATAGATAATGAGGGGATACAATCTACATCCCCTCATGACAATGATAGTAATAATAGTAATAGGATGTGCGTCCAGCCTGAATGCGGAGAACAGCCGGATCTGGCCTGACATCATATCAGATCATATGACAGTCCCGTCATCTAGACGAGACAAGAATGCGCGATTTACTGCTGCTGCAGAGGGCATTGATATTCTGACCATCCCCCGACTTGAAACACATAACTAACATCCTTCTCCTCCCTCCACCCATCTTATCACGATAATCCCATCCCATCACACTTGAATAATCCCGGACCATAACAACCACATAGTTACTCCAATCCACCAGCCCAACCCCCAACACCCAGCCAATCACATCCCGCCCAATCTAAGCTATCTAAGCTACGCGCTGAGTCATTGCCGACGCCAGCCGCCCCGACCTCGCCCTCGCCCTCGCCCAGATCCTGTCCAGCGCCCCTCCCGTCTCCGATACTACGGAGTACTCGGAGTACTACGGAGTAGATACTGCGGGATTTTCCTTCCTCCTTTCCTTTTCCTTTTCCCCAGAGGACGGATGGAAGTATAGTATCTATCTAGTACCTACTTTACTCACGCCGTACTATAACTAGTTAGTCTGTAGATCTTAATTGAATAATTTATTATGAACACACCCACATTCAACCCCCCCCCCCCCTCCCCCCCTCTTTAAACACAACAACTTGACAAATATCTACTCCTCTGATAACTAAAGCAACAACAGTATTATGATCATTGGTGCTACGATGTAACAAGGCCAAGAATAACTAACTACCCCGTTCTCGGGAAAGAAAGGAGTATCATCTAGTTACCCCACGGGGGTCCCGTTCCAGAGTTCAGAGGTTCAGAGTTCGGTTCAGGCTTTGGGGGTGCCGAACGTGCGAGGCTCGTCGGTTTTCGGGTCGGTTTGGCGATCAGCTAGCTGTCAATTTATGTATGTATGTATGTATCTATCTATCTATCTATCTATCTATCTATCCCTGATTAATGAATGGATTTACTCAATAGGCTGAGTATAAGGCCGGAATATTACTCCGGAATGAGATGTGAGATTGCTTCTGTCGGTGGTTGGGGTTGGGGTTGGGTCGGAGTTTTGAGTCGTTTGAGTCTTGGGACGGGTGGGGCGGAGCATGATGAATGGCTTTGTCGGTACGGAGTGTACGGGGTGTACGGAGGATAGTGGTCTTGGATTGGTTTGGGGGGGAGGGATGGATGGAGAGTCCCTAGGGGTAGGGGTAGGCGGACAGTGAGGAGAGGAGGAGGGAAGGGGAAGGGGTTAGTGAGGAGAGAGAGTACCCGGATTTACTACTGACTTGAATTACTCCAAGGATAAATCTCATTCTTGAGAGAACGCCCACCCATTCATCCCCAAAGTACAGCCCAATCTAATCCAATCCAATCCATCTACTACACTACATACACTACATACACTACATACACTACATACACTACATACACTACATACACTACATACACTCACCACTACATCACTACATCCAACCCAGCACTTCAAAAAATCCCATCAATTTATGATACGACATGACAGTATGATACTCATAAAAAAAAGCCATATAAATAAATGAATAAATATATACAACCGATTTTCCACCCATCCACAACGCCAGGACTCTCCAGCAAATAAAAAAAAAGTATATAAACATCCATCATCAAACATCACGTTAATCATATCCCACATCACATCACATAAACAAAATCAACAGGAAGAAAACGGGAAACTCAAACGCCGGCGGCCAGGCCAACTGTAGTATGTATGTATGTATGTAGGTAGATAGTATGTCATGTGTCTCATGTCGTAGAAGTAGCAAGCACGCACGCATGCATGCATCGGAATCATGAAGCATCATATGTATGTACTCAGCCGACTCACTCACTCACTCACTCTCACTCAATATAACACAGGAATCATGAACGGCGCCGATGCATATGCATGGAGTTGAAAAGGATAAGAGAGAACCGGAGTAATAGTAGGGGTAGTGGCAGTGAAAAGGAAAAAGTGTTGTTGGGGGGGGAGGTTGATCATGCAGGCGGCGTTTCTTCTTCGGCTGCTGCTGCTGTGTCTGTCTCGGCAGGCGCGCCGTGGGATCGCGTGCGCACGCGGAACCGCTCGCGCAAACGCGCCGTCAACCGACTCCGCCGACGGAGGCGCTCGTCGGGCGAGTCGCCGGTGTTGTCGGGGTTGGGGTCGGCGGTCGCCTGTTGCCGGACGATGCGCAGCGCGAGCAGTCGCTCCTCGACGCTGGCGTCGCGCATGCGCCGCTCGTTCAGCGTGCTTTGCAGGTAGCTGCTGAAGCGGCGGTGGCGGTGGTGGCTGCCCTCGGCCGCGGGTTCGGGGGCGCCCTCCGCGGTCGGTCCGTGGTGGCCGTCTGCCAGGTCGTGCTCGTCGCCTTCTTGGGGGAGGGGGTTGAGGTCGATTCGACTGGTTTGGTTAGCACGGATGTTTGTGATTGGATGGATGGATAGGTGGGTGGTGACATACCAGAGAGGACACGTGCCCGACACGTTCACTAGCCAGGGATCGATACACTCCGGGTGGAACTGGTGGTTGCACGGAAGCACGCGCATGTCCTGGCCCTTGATGAAGTCGTCCGTGCAGATCGGACAGGCGAAGTTCGGGTGGTCGGTGGGGGGTTCATTGTCGGCGTCATTCGACTCGGTCGGGTTGGACGTCTCAGAGTGATCAGGGTGGTGTTGCTGCTCTGTCGAGGGAGCGATGGTGGTGGTGGTGGTGGCTGCGGTCTCGCCCTCCCGGATCTCGTGGGCCGGCTGCTCCTCCGACGCCTCGCCCATCTCGACATCGCCCTTGGGCTCGGGCTTGCCCTCGTGGGTGGCGTCCCCGAACTTGACGATCGGGATGGTGTCGAGCATGGCCCGGGCGATGCCTCGCGCTCGACTTTGGCGCGGTCGTCCGGCGGTGTACCGTGGTCCGTAACGCTCCGGGTGCCGGTGGGCGCGCACGGCACCCGTGACGATGATGGCGAGGAACAGCGCCGTGATGATGCCGGTGATGCTGTACAGGATGATCATCGCTGTGCCTGGTCAGTCAGCTTTCCGCGCGAGATCCGGGTCCGTTGGTGAGAGGCCTACCTGTGTTCGGGCTGCCGTTCGACTCGTTGCTTGTGGACAGCGGGGTGCTGCCGATGGAGGACATGTTGGTGTTGGCCGCGATGACGGTGGATCCGTTGCCGGGCGCGCTGAGCTGCGACTGGACACTGCCGGTGAGGGTCGGGTTGACCAGGGAGAAGACGTTGATGTAGCGGTTGGCGGAGGGGTCGTCGGAGGTGTAGTTGCAGAAAACGGAGGTGGCGCTGTACAGGACCACGGCAATGGCTTGCTGCTGCGCGGTCAGGACGTTGCTCAGGGTGGCACTGGCATCTAAATTCCCGGAGTAGGCGGCGGGATCGCAGCTGATAACGGCGATGTCCTGGCTGCTCAGCGAGACCGAGTTGGTGGCGTCGACGTCAACCAAGCTCCCACGCACGCGGTATCGCTAGAGAGGATGGTCAGTTGGGCGAGAGTGAGGCAGGGACGGGGCGGCGGACTCACGGCAAGCTCAGTCTGATCGAGATCGACCAGGTCCGGGGTCAACGGGGCGAGGCTGCTGGAGGCGGGCAACAGCACCTGGGAGCTGTTCAGATGGAAGCGGAGGCCCGCGGTCCAGGACAGATCCGCCGAGTTGTTGGATGGCCGCACGGTCCAGCCCGCCGTGTCGACTGCAGAGGCGAGGGGTAGGAGGAGGAGGAGGAGGGCGAGGAGAGCGAGCGAGAGGAGAGGGGCGGACGCAAGGAAGGGAGCAAAGAAGGGAGAAGAAGAAAGTTGGAAACGGGGAGGACCCATCGGCGCGTCGCCCAGTTGATGAAGCTGGACGGCGGACGGCGGACGGACTTCCCCACAGTGACGACGAGGCTTACGGGGAGGGGAATATCAGAAGAAGAAGAGAGTATGGGGGGGGGGGGGATGGGCGACGATCCTTTCTTTCTCCCTCAGCGACCCAGTGAGCCCCGGGATGATATCACTCCGTTGCAGGTCGGGCGATGTCCGGCGGCTACAGCAGGATGGATGGATGCGACCGGGACGATTTCTTGAATGATGATGGTGACGAAGAATTCGAATGGACTGGAAGCTGGAGGGGATCGATCTCCACCGCGATAGACGGGCTGAACTGGCTGCAATGGGAATAGATAGTAGGGGACCAACCCACCGGTGGAGGAGGTTGGCGGATGGCTGGTGAGCAGGACAGCCGAGGGATCCGGCAGACAGACAGACAGACAGACAGACAACAACGGAGTGATGATGATGTCCTCGTTTCGCTACTATTAATATATCCTGCTGATGCTGCTGCTGATGAAGCCAAAGCCAAACGTTACTTCTGCGGTGGTGGTGGTGGTGGTTCTGCTGATACCACTGAGACTCTCCTGGGGGCAGTGGGCAAGCGAATACGAGTTGGCAGCCGGTGGATTGGGGAAGGCAGAGTTGTTGTCGAGCCGGTGGGATTCTGGGAGATCCATGGATCGCCGGGGCGATGCCGGTGGGCGCTGGATTATTCAGCGCCTCTGATTGCCTGCAGATACTTGAGGCAGCAGGCGGAGGAGGTGGGCCGGGCTGGCACGCAAGGATCGCTCTGATAAGCCGGTCATCATGCTGAGACGGAGTAGACCGAGTAGACCGAGTCTGAGACGCAGACTGAGACGGAGACTGATAATAACATGAACGGATTACTTCCAACCCTCCCTCTCCCATCAGTCAGTAGGGTGCGGGGGGATGCGATGGACATTGGATGGATATTGGATACGGAGTCCTGGGCAACCGCCGATCCTTGGCTGGTCCCAATTTGCAGTCGGGATCAATGCATCAATGCATCAATGGATGAATCATGAATCAATGACCGACTGAACAGATTTGACTTTCCATGGATGTGCAGACAAACTACCCCGATCACCCCGATTACCCCGATTTACCGAGTGGTCGACGGACAGCAGACATGCCAATGGCATCAGACATGGCCTTGCATCATCCATTGAACCTTGTCGCCGTGCACCACCACCACCAGTATAAAGCTGTTTGGCCCGCGGGAGTGGGAGTGGGAGTGCAGGCCACCCTTTCTGGCGGGCGCATGGACCGCGCGGCCGGACAGGAATTGATTGCTTTTCCCTTGTCACTCCAACGTGGTCTCCCTTCATCCAGTCGTGGTGGTCGAATACACCACACCACCACTACTGACAAAGGAGAAGGTAATAATACGGGGGAAGAAAAATAGAAAATCTACGAGATAATAAATCGTCGACCGTTCTGCCTCTGCCTCTGCCTCTGCCTCTGCCTCTGCCTCTGCCTCTGCATCTCCCTCCAGAGCCTCGACGAGTCCTCATCCAGTCGTTGCAATCCCCGGGTGGGGACGACTCCGACCGTACAGTGGACGCAGTAAAGTAGATTGCCCCTACGGACTCCGGCATCGGACGCCCGGCTTATCATCTGCACCCGCCGGTGTCTGGAACTCTGGCGTCGGAAAGGTGAGGCGCGAAGATGGGGGACCGTCCGTCGGTCGGTGTCACTGATTCGTGACAGCCGCCGAGTCAGCATAACGCCGCACAACTTTATCCATGCTGGCATTAGCCCGTTTGGGACGGGTCCCTAGGGCTACGAGCTTAGGGCCCGGCCGAGTCACTTGCGCGGCCGGAATAAGCTATGGTTAGGCCGATCGGACGTGGATCGTTGAATGAATCTCCCCCAAGACCCCCCCAACACTAACCAACCTTTTCCGATCCTGTCATCCTGAGCCGGTCGATGCACTGATGCAGCGACGACGCTGGCCTCCTCCACCCGCCATGGTCTAGACACCGGTCGCCCTGCTCTGGCGACCTCGCTACACCCGAACGCCGTGTGACATGTACCACCCTCTACCCACTGCCGCCTGTGACATCCATGTCGCCCTGGAGACTAAGCTTTGGCATCCTGGAGGAATATTGACAATGTGGCTCACCGGGCGATCCCTCAGGCAGTCAGATCGCGGCCTCGCCTCGGTGGGTGGAGTCGCGTTCGATCCAGGAGGATGATAGTTTGGCAGGGCGGGCGGGCGGCCAGACAAGCAGGGCAGGCAGGCAGGCAGACAGACAGAGACAGCGACAGTGACAGTGACATGACCTGTCCGTTTTTTTTTCTTTTTGCATGGCACCCTACTGGGTCGCGTGTCGAGGTCGGTGCTAATTATGCGCGGGTGCGCCCCCGACCAGCTATGCGGAGGCAACAAAGCATAATGTGATTCATGAGCGAGCTGCTGAAGGCTCTCGGGAAACTGAGTAAATTAAGACCCAGACCCCTGCCCCTGCCCCTAACCCTACCCCTACCGAAGTACTCCGGGCGGCCGCGAAGTTCTTCGGTAGGTAGGTAGGTAGGTAGTCAGTCTCCGTAAGTACGGAGTACTGACTGGCATTAGCATGCAAGTAGGCAACTGGGTACCCGTTAAATCCCGAGGACACACCCTGCATGCAAAGTGAAACTGACATGTTCGCGATGCTCAGGGGCAGCTCCCAATCGGTCATGGCTAGCTGAGGGTCCGATCTGTCGTGCCCCATCGCTGTACCAACCCAGTGATCCTCCAGCTGCTGCTGCTGCTGCTGCTGCTGTTGCTCCTCCACAATGGACCTGTTGGGTTCTGTTGTCATCGTACCTGGGCCGTAGATAGTAGTGGCGATGGTCAGGAGGGTGGGCAGTGTGCCGATGTATTGCCAGTAAGTATTTACTAGGTAGGTCGCAGACCACTCACCCGTCTGTCCACGACCTATTCCTCCGGCCGGGCCATCTATATCACAACGGTATTATTAGGGGCATCACTTGGACCATTAACGACGTTCGAGCGTCTCTTTCTGATTGATCTCCCGATCCTGATAGTAGATAGCTAGATAGACATACATCTAGATCCCTACTGTAGGTAGTCCACCATACATCCTTAAGTAAGCAGATAGATAAATAAAATAGATATCTCCATCACTCACCACCACCACCACCACCACCACCACTCGAGCCCTAAACCCTCCAGCCACCCCATCCAAACAGAACCCAGCACCCAGCACCCAGCACCCAGAACAAAGCCCGAGAAAAAACCATTCAACCACGGCTACAACCGATCAAAGCCGCCATCAATCAGGCAGGCCCGTCAGCCCGTCAGCCCGTCAGGCCCTTTCTTACCTTGTCCACTCACTCACCCACCCACTGCCCAAGAACAGTAAAGAGCTTCAGCCCAAGGCCCAGAAGGCGTTCTGCAGCGGCCCCCATTGGCGGGAGCCTCGGGGTCTCGACCTGTCCGTGGGCCCGTGACAGCAACACTTGGTCCGTGTGTCGTCCTTCCTTCCTTCCTTCCATCCATGCATCCATCCATTCATCCATCCATTCATTCATCCATCCATTCATTCATCCATCCATTCATTGGCCATCCTTTTCCCTCCCCCCCCCCCCCCAAATCTAGATAGTATCTACGTAGATAGTCTACGGAGTACTGGTAAGAAGAAAGAAGTCGGGTAACTGTTTTGTTGTCCGTCTGGCTGGTTAGTGGGTTGGTTGGTGGGTAGGTAGGTAGTCAGTGGGTAGGTTGGTTGGATGGGTGGTTGTAGGTAGCCTGGCTGCTGGCTGCTGGCGGCTTGGGAAGGGGGGAAGGGAGGGAGGTAGGTAGCTTGGAGGATCGTGTGCGTGTGCGTGTGCGTGTGCGTGGATGCGTGCGTGGATGTGGATGTATATGTGGATGTATATGCATGTCACTGTGGTTTAGGTAGGTTTAGGTTTGGGGGTGCCAGGTTATCCATAATGATCCACCAAGCCATCTCACTGTCTTTTTGGCTGTTTACATACTTCCATTGGGTTGGTAGGGGGAGGGAGATACAGATGTAGGATGAGGGATAGGATAGGATAGGGGGATGAACAGATGCAGAATGAGGGAAAGGATAGGGGATGAAGGAAACACCAACACCGAGCGACTGTCTATCTGTCTGTGTATCTGTCTATCTGCAAATCCTTCTCCATCCCCGTTGATGGTCAAGTGGTAGATAGGGTCTGCCTGGTAGGTACCTATTATCACCGGAAAGCGCAGCCACCAATCTCCGTGGAAGATTTCCGTGGACGTGAAGATCTTTATTTACGTAGGTGGTGGTGGTGGTGGTGATTGTTACTTTTGTTGTGATGATGGTGGTGGTGGTGGTGATTTGGGTTTGTGGCTGTGGCTGTGTGGCTGTATATACCGACCTGCTAGTTATCTACCGGCACCTACCGGTAACTAGTCACCTTTGGTTACCCAAGGCAGTAAGTAGTAGTTATGTGTTGGATTCTACATCTACTACTCCCTGAACATACCTCATAGGTCGACTTGTACCTGAGTACGCCGTGCCCATGTATATATGTATCTGCATGTATCTCGAATAGATCTACCTTACTTAGGTGGTAGTACTCCGTACTACGAAAGGCCATAAGAGTGGAGTGAAGGGAGGGAGTGTACGGAGGACAGAAATCCAGAAAGGGATGGATGTGCGTGTCGCATGGGATTTAGGTTGGGATGGGTGGTCTGATTGATAGGCAGGGAGGGGAAGGGAATGAGCCCGATCGGCTGGGATGGGATGGTGGCCACAGCTAGGTGAGTGGTGACTGTCAGATGGAGCGATTGCGAATGCCAGATTGCCGATTTGTTGATCATTCATGTCTGTGTGTTCGCGCGCGCGTGTGTGTGTGTATGTGTTGATGGATGAGACCGATGTGGGAAATAGGAGAGAAAAAGCAGGACGAAAGAAAGAGAAAAGTCCCAGGCGCCGTTAATTAGTTGTTCGAGTTTGGGGTATGGATGTTAAATAATAGGACCTAATAGTAGTTAGAGAAAGTAGTGTCAGTCCGGCTTGTCTGGAATCGTGTGTCCCGTCAGTGGGGGAGACAGTAGCAGTAGCAGTGACAGTGCAGAAGTAGTAGCATGTTTGTTGTGAAGCTGTATCTATCTAATCAGCGCAACCTTGTCTCCAGGCGCATGGCCTAAATATCCGCAACCGCAACCTAACCGCGCGAGGTATTCGGTCGGATTTAATATGGATATATGAATTGGATTGAATTAGTTATTATTAACATTCGCGGGCGGGAGACTTAATCCTACCCTACCTACGGAGTACTTTTTTTTTTACTACTAGGTACTGACGCTAACTGGATACGTTATCCGTACGCCCCGAAAAAGGGCGACAGGCAAGGGAACGCCATCGCAGGCCGGACCAAAATTAGCCGGGCCGCTGATAGGCGGCGAAGGGCTGGAAGAGTTCTCCCGCGACGCATCCCCGCTTCCATTCGAGGGCCTCGACCGCGGGCCCCCGGGCGGCGTGGGCGGCCATTGGTGGGTGCGGGCCAGGGAGGCGTGCCAGCTTCCCTGCTGAGGGGGGGGTCCGCCTGGTCATCCCCCCAGAGGCCGAGGCTCCCATCGAACGGGATGACTGAAGAGTTTGAAATGGATGGGTGGGTTGGATGACTGGGTGGATGGGATGGATGGGAGGGGAGTGGAGCGAGGAGAGTGGAGGGGGGGGGGGGAGGGAGGAGGAGAAAGGAAGAGGAGCTGAGGGATGGAGGGATGGATGGATTGGGGAACCCGGTCAGATACAGTACATCCCCGTATCATACTTACCTTATTATCCACCAGAGCGCCTGCCTGTGGGATAGGGGGAAGCATGACTGAAGTTACTGTACCCTCCTCCCATCGTGTATTTTATTTACGACGGATCAGAAGGTCGCAACAGGCAGTAGGATCCGGAATGGTTGGATACTCCCTCCCTTCTGTGTCGCCTCTCTGTCGCTCTCTGACGACCCCCAGAGAAGCTTAAAATGATGGGTAATTCCAGTCCCTCTGGACCTGGCTGCTGAGTTCACAATGCAGAGTCCCCCAGTAAATAATTAATTCCCCATTGTCCTCCCCTAATGGGAAAGGGGAAATATATCTATTAAAGAGGAAAAAACACTTTCGAAAAAATAAAAATAAAAAAACACACGGCCTCCAGGGCGAATAAAAACAAAGACCCCTTCTGCACTCACGGGCTGGTTGTTCGGCACACTCTCTCTCCTTCTCGTAGTAATAGCAGCAGCAGCAGCAGCAGTAGTACTTTTTCCCTTCCCTCTGGGGATGTTTTCTCGCTCTCTCGCTCTCTCGCTCACTTCCACTTCCACTTCCAACTTCCTCTCTCGCTCCTTCTCCTTCCTCGCCGCCTCGCTCTCGCTCTCTCTCTCTCTCTCTCTCTCTCTCCATCTCCACCTCCACCACCTCCACCTTCACCTCCACCCTTCCTTCTCCTCCCTTCCCTTCCCCTTCTTTTCCAACCCCAGACCATCCACTCCCATTTTCCCGTGCGGGACCACCCGCCAGTTCAAAAGCGACCAAAATGCGCTCCACGAGGGTCTAGTCGACAAACATTCCCCAACTGTCCTTGAATCCTGTCCAGGAGCCCGAGGCCTGGAACTGGCGACAAAGAACCAGCAACCCACCGCCCCAGCTGGTCCACTGCCACTGCCACTGCCACTGCTGCTACTCGCTCCTGCTCCTACCACCGCTATCACCACTATAGATCTCAATTTCAATTCCAATCTCAATCTGAATCCCAATCCCAATCCCGATCTCACCTTCAACCTCCACCCCCATCTCCACTTCCACTCCTCCATTCCACTTCCAATCCCATCTCCCCCTCGCGCTGAATGGTCGACCCGTCTCTGTGTTAACCTTCCTCCGTCCTCCCCCTAACCTTCCGCCCCTGACATGAGCCCATCGCTCCAGTCGACGAGACCGCGCTCGTCCTGCCTTGCCGTCCGTTAGAGCAGCCCCCGCGTGCCCGCACCATGCCCCCTCAATCCCTCGCTAGCCCCGTTGGCCTGTCGGTGGCGGATACCGTCAGTCTCTGGAAAAAACGCTTCGACAAGAGGCATCTGTCCCCGTAAGTCTTCCCTTTCAGACTTCCCGCCCCCCTGACTTTGAGTTTTGTCCGCGGTGCCTTGTCCGTTTGACTTCCCCCCCCTCGGATGATCTACACCGTCTCCGTCTCCGTCCCTCGTCCGTGCTTTGCGACTTCCGCCATCGCCAGCCAGATCACGCGGATCATCGTGCTCCCTCCGCTGACCATTCGGCAGCAATCCCGTCATTGCGACCCTCGACATCGAATACAATGAATTGGCCCAGTCATGGAAACGCTTCCAGGAAAACCTGCTGCCGACCGACCAGGTCCATTTCTCGGAACGCCTGCAGGGGCCCGAAGATGTCTTGAATCTTATCGCCACCATCAACCCGGTCTGGCCTTCCAGCGCTGGACAACTGGAGTCCAGGGACCATTACGACTACTTTCGATCCACCCTGGGCGCCCATGCCGACTTCTTGAAGGCCCTTCCGAAAAACGACCTCTACCGCTCCATCTTCTACGGCGTCCTGCAGTCTCTTCTCAAGGTAAGCGAAGCGTGTGCGCCCCTCCGTCCCCGCCGTGATGGCTAAACCCCGTGCCAGGCATCCGCAGGCTATCCGAGGCTCATGGGAGGCTTGATCAACGCGCTCGCCCAAATCAACAAGTCCGTTTATTCGTCCGCACCGGATCAACTACAATTCTCAAGAGACTCAATCAACTCAATTGCGCGTTTCTACGCACTCGTATTTTTCTTCCTCGGGGAGTGGATGGATTGGTATGTGAGGAAGGCCAGGTGTGGACTGCTCAAGAGTCCGAAGCACGACCCGTATGGAGTTTTCCAAAATCTCGTTAGCAATATCCAACGCAGCGCGAAATATATGATGTGCGCCCTGGGCGACGGCATGGATCTGGACGGCGCCGAATGTGACAGCTTGTGCGAGATGACGGCCGATCGGTACTTGCATCTCTTCGAACAGGCCCGACTCAGCCAGGTGGGCCAGCAACGGATGGACCGCCGATTCGCCGCGCAGAATGCCCTCACACGCCAGTTGCTCTGGGAAATCCATCACGACGTGGCAGAACGCGACAGGCTCGTAGAGGAGAGAGATGTGCTTCTGACGAAGCTGCTCGACGCCGCGAGCAAACAGCTACGCTCGGTGCCCCAGCAGAACAGTGGTATTGCCTGTTTGACTACCATTGCTTCACAGGAATCAGGTAGGGAAGCCAGGTTCGCATGGTCCGAACTGCTTGAGGAGCTAACAGTAAACGCGTTGCAAGGCACAGACAGGTTTAACCTGATTGGTGAGGGGCACAAGCACAAGTACACGCGCGTGGAACTACAGCTTGCGTCCCGGCATCTTGAAGATTTCTTTGATTGTGGCGATCAAATGCCCGATCTTGAAGCCGACGTGCCGGTGGAGGCGGAATACAATGTGATGACCTCGTTGAAGCAATGGGCGACGGACGCGCACTCGCAGGTGCTCGCCGTCGGAGGCCCTCCCAGCACGGCATACCCCAGTCCAGTGCTTCTTGTGTCGACGTGCTACGCCAACCAGGCTCGCGAGGCTCGACTGCCGGTCGTGTCACACTTCTGCAACCGCTCCACCGACCGAGGGAAGGAATGGACGTTCGAGCAACACCTCATCGCCCTTGCGTACAGTCTGATCCGCCAGCTGATAGAATATCTGCCCCCGGTCGTCGAAAGCCACCCCGGCTGCGATATGAGCCCGGAGCGATTCAAGCCGCTGAACGGCACGCTCACGTCATGGAAGGAGGTGCTGTCGCTGATCGATATAATGCTTTACTTCGCCCCGCCGCTTTTGGTCTGCGTGATCCACGGGTTGGACGTCATCCAAGATGCATCGACCGACGCGCACATCCGCGAATTGCTGGACAGGATCCTCAGACACACCCGTCACCCGACCATGTTGATGCCGGATGGCGGGGAGAGCCGGAGCGTGTTGCTCAAGGTCCTGTTCACCGTCGCTGGCCGACCGAGCGCGCTGGTGGAGACGCTGGCGAAGACGTCACAGAGCCAGCTGATTCTGAGGGAATCGAACCAGACGGACGAGCCCGCGGCGGCCGAATCGGCACTGAGCCCCGACGTGGGGGTTGTCATGATGAATGCATAATACAGCGCATTGCAGACGAAGCGATACTCCATTTGCGTTACAGGTTGTTTTCGGGTGAAAATTCGGGTCATCATAGAATTACGCGCAGGCTGGGATCTTTGAATATAACATGGTTGGCAAGAGACATACCCGGTGCCGCATTTCTTCAGTAACTCTGTTTCTTGTTGTTTCGTTGGGGTGGCGGTAGGCCCTCTCGGTTGAGTAGGAAGGAGCTGGGATTTCTTTGTACATTTGTAATAGTACCATCTGCGGAGTGGAATGCATATATGATCGTTGCCTTGTTTCGTCTGTTCCTCAGGCACTGTTGGGCGGGATTAGGTTTTCGGTCCTCACGTGGTATGACCCACCCTGAAGAAGACGCCCTCATACTGTGCTGATCTTGCAATCTTTAGTTCTTCCTGTGATGTCGGTAACTGCGATGGCTCTTAGAATACTGACTATTATTTTCCATCTTCTATATAAGGCTACAGTGTTTGGCAGTATTAAGGGAACGAGTTTGTTGATACTTACTATCTGTGAGTACTTCTGTCAAAGCAGTGCTACACTTAAGACGTGGATACACAGATGACTGGAGCATAATTAATCCGTTTTTAATCATAGGTGTGCAAGCCTGCGGTCTCAGAAAGAGCCATGCCCCAGAATGAACTAGCCAGAGCCAGTTCATGGATACCCAGTCTTTCACACCATACTAAGCAGGGTGAACGCCTCACTGGTGCTCTGTCACGGGAGAGACGTAACCCTATGGCTGTGCAGACCAGAGGGACATCTGCAGCTGAAATCCAACCCTCGTCTCCAGCCAGGTCACTGTCATCACTGCTCCTGGGGTATATTGGACACTGGCCCATCACCTGTCCCACATCTTGTACACCCTCATCCACGCAATCGGGTCTTCTCCTGCCTCGACATTCGAGTCCAATGACCGACCCAATCCCTCGACGGCCAGTCAATCTGCCACAGTCGACTTGGCAAGGTCATACAGGCGGTTATCTCATCCTCATGACATGTCCGGACATCGCTTCATGGACAACCACATGTCATTCGCAGCCCGATTCCATTCCTATAAGATTCCGAACCCTCTCTCCACCTGATCAGACAGACATGCCTCTCACCATGCAACCATCCCGCCATCACCCGACCCGTCCACACCCCCCACGATGCACCTCCTCCTGCACCTCCTCCTATCCACCTGCACCCTCGTCACCGCCGTCGATCTCACCGGCTACGAATACATCGTGGTGGGCTCCGGCGCCGGGGGCGGACCCGTAGCCGCACGCCTCGCTCTGGCCGGGCACAAAACCCTGGTGATCGAATCGGGCGACGACCCAGGCCTGAACCCCAACTACAGCGTGCCGGGATACGCCGCACGCGCCTCCGAAGACCCCACGATGGTATGGAACTTCTTCGTGCGACACTACGCCGACGAGGCGCGACAAGCCCTGGACTTCAAAACCACGTACACGACCCCGTCCGGCGAAGACTACACAGGCCTGCACCCCCCACGGGGCTCCACCATGAAAGGCATCCTGTACCCGCGCGCCGGCGCCCTGGGCGGATGCACGGCCCACCACGCGCTGATCTCGATGTACCCGCACCGGACCGACTTCGAATACATCGCCAACCTGACCAACGACCCCTCGTGGGCGCCTGACCACATGCGCCAATACTTCACCCGGCTGGAAGACAACCACTACCTGGGGCCCGGGGCCGCGGGCCACGGCTACACTGGCTGGCTCTCGACGCAAACCGCGCCGATCAACCTCGTCCTCAAAGACCCGCAGTTCCTCAGCCTGCTCGTCGGCGGAGCGCGCGCCTTTGGCAACCAGACCGCACAAAACCTGGCCTCGCTGGTGCTGGGCGACGCCAACGCCGACAGCGTCGCGCGCGACACCGACCCGGGCTACTACCAGATCCCGCTGTCGACCGCCGACGGCCGCCGCACGGGATCGCGCGAGCTGCTCGTCGCCGTCGCCTCCGCCGTCCATCCCAACGGCTCCCGGAAATTCCCGCTCACCCTCCGCACCAACTGCCACGCCACCAAACTCCTCTTCGACTCGTCCATCTCACCCCCGCGCGCCACGGGCGTGGCCTTCCTCGACGGCAAACACCTCTACCGCGCCAGCCCCCTCTCTCCCGGAACCCCCGACACCCCCGGCACCCCCGGCACCGCAACAGCCACCCACGAAATCATCCTCTCCGCCGGCGTCTTCAACACCCCCCAACTCCTCCTCCTCAGCGGCATCGGCCCGGCCCCCGACCTCCTCACTCACAATATCCCCCTCATAGCCCACCTCCCCGGCGTCGGGCACAACCTGCAAGACCAATACGAAATCGCCGTCCAATCCTCTCTCCCCTCCGACTTCAAGATCCTCGCCCCCTGCACCTTCACCCCCTTGCACGACCCCTGCCTCGACCGCTGGCTCTCCGCCTCCCTCCCCATCTCCCACCGCGGGATCTACTCCACGACCGGCTTCGGCGCAGCCATGCTGTACAAAAGCGCCGCCGCGACCGACAACGCCTACGACGTGTTCATCTTCGGCGGCCTCATCGATTTCCGGGGCTACTTCCCCCGCTTCAGCCACAACGTCACCCAACAACACAACATCTTCACCTGGTCCGTCCTCAAAGCGCATCCGCGCAATCGCGCCGGCGTGGTGCGACTCAGATCCGCTGACCCGCTTGACGTCCCCGAGATCCTATTCAATTATTTCGACACCGGAAGCGACGGGTGGGAAGGCGATGAGGAGGCGCTGGAAGAGGCCGTCGCTGTCGCGAGGAGGGCGTTCGCGGAGCAGAAGGTTCCGGCGACCGAGAGGTTGCCCGGGAGGGAGGTAACGGGACGGGAGATGATCAGGAAGTATATAAGGGATACGGCGTGGGGGCATCATGCTTCTTGCTCGTGTGCGATCGGGGGCGAGGGCGATGAGATGGCCGTCCTGGATGGCCAGTTTAGGGTCAGGGGGGTGAGCGGGGTGAGGGTTGTCGATGCGTCGGTTTTTCCGAGGATCCCTGGTACGTTTACGGCCGTTTCGACGTATCTGGTTGGGGAGAAGGCGGCGGAGGTGATTTTAAAGGCGAGGGCGAGGGGGGAAGCTGTAGAGGGGTGATGGTGGTTAGGTTGGTTGGTAGTACTTCAGTTATACTTTAGTATTGCCGTCAACTCGAAACACGAAACACGAAACACCAGGGTTTCACACGGGCGGGACTGTCGCTGATCTGATCGGTACAAGAAGAGAGTAGAATACTCGATTGATATATCAATCTGGCGTAGGATTAGAATTAGCATCATCATCGATTATATATTTTTGTTAGATTCGGCAGTTTATCCATATCAGTATATATACTATATATATATATATCATGATATAGCGTCAACACACAGAAATCGATAACAAACTATACCTCATTCATTTATAGCACTCGAGCTACGGAATACGGAGTACAGAGTGCGGGGTACGGAAGTTGTCGATAAGAAAGTTGGTTTGGTTCGGTTCGGAAGATTAGAATCAAAGAAGAGGAGGAGGAGGAGGAACAAGAAAACAATAAATAGTATGGATTTGGAACGAGTCCAGCCAGACTTGCGAGTGGCCCCCCAACACTTTGAACCGACCGACCGACCGACCGATCGGTCGGTTCGCGACCCGCCCGCCCCGCTCGCCAATCACTTTAGTGTGGAGAAACAGAGAGCAGATTAACTACAGGCTAGTTACAGACTGATGGCGATGGCGTCGGATGGCGTCGATGGGGAACGTGGAAACACTCCCCGGGTCGTACAAACGCAAGACGCAAACTGCAAACTGCAAGACGCAAACTGCAAACGCAAACTGCAAACTGTAAACCCATTCATTGGGTGGATCTGAATCTGGATCAGAATATCGAATGCGGTTGATGATTGATTATATATTATATTATAGACTTCCCCCCCTCCTCCAACTCCAATTATCCCAAATCCCCATAATTCTCGTCCCCTAGCTGGTAAAAGTATCAAAACAGGTATGTATGTTCTAAGTCTAAATCGCACGCTTGCTTGCTTTTTTGCTCTATATAAAAATCATGAGACCGTGGTCGGTATCGCTAATGTACAACATTTTGGTATGTAAGAAGGGAGGGAGGTAGGTAGGTATGTCGGGTTTTGTCGGAGAGGAAAGAGAAAAGACCTCGACGGGAGATGATGCGGACGAATTATCCTAGCTACCCGAGCTGTCTGATCACGGTGGATTGTGGATTGTGGAAAGTGTCTGTGTGTGTGTGTGTGTGTGTCATCGGTAGTCCGTTGGATTGAGCTGCCCCTGCTGCTGCATGATAGTTTCAAAGACGACACGGGAGGCTAGCCGGGAGCGATTAGTCCGACTCGAGGAAGGAAGCGACCATGGAAATGGAAGTATGGCTTGTATGGTGGTGACAGTGACAGTGACGGTGACGGTGACAGTGACAGTGACATACTCATGGTGTATTGAGTGGCGGGAGAGGTGTTTATGAGGATAGAGGCTTGCGGGTTGGAACTTCGGTATGTGTTCTCGAAGACGGGTTGTTGGGAAGGGGGGTACATTTGGAAGATTGGACCTGTATTTGAATAAAGAAAAATATAGCATTAGTAGGGTTACCTAGTATATGGTAGTAGCAAAAATTGCTGAAGTAGGTAGATGGGTAAGGTAGGTAAAGTACTCCTCCTCATATGAACCATACTTACCAGCTTGGTCTCGCTCCTCCGGTCGGCTCCGACTTCTCCGGTCAATGATCTTCCAGATCAACAAAAGCAAGGGAGGACACGACACAATGATGGTTACGATGCCGATGATGTCGCTGTTCGAGAGGGACATTCTGGGTTATGGATTGATGAGGAGAAATTTTGGGGGGGGAGGGGAGCTCTTGTCTTCACTATTTATGGGATTGACGCCAAGGTACGCTAAGGTCGCAAGCGGGGCCGCTAAATTAGTAGATTTGATCGAGATGCGGCTAAACTAGCTTCCTAGACTTGCTGATGTGGGATGAGGTTATAAAAGGAGTTGATTCGTCCTCCGGCGGTCTGTCCGCGACAAAAGTGACATTCCCTTTTTTCCCTACTCGGAGTCAGCACCAGGGGACCACGCTACCGGGCGTGGGGCCTGCTTGATAAAGGCGGTGAGGTGACCGGCGGAATTTCTCGGGACCGCGCTTGGTTCTTCTTGCCAGAATGTACCACCCCTCTGGTCTTTCCCAAGCATGGATGGAAACCCAAGAAACGCGTCTCGGTAGAATTGCTTTTTATGATCCTGTATACAGTAATTAACTATCTACTGTAGGTACATCCACGATGGTCAGAAGTAGACTGCAACAGGTGTAGATTGAGGGTGGGTGTCTGGTAATCCGTAGGTTCTAGACCGAGACAAAGCGTCAGACTGTCAGCCAAACAAAAGTCCCGCCCAAAGTGGACTGATAATTTTTTTGCAAGAAGCTTTTACATGCCCGTTTTTGAAGTGTCCGTTTTTGGAGTGTACATCACAGCCACAGTACGTCGCTATAGTAGGACGACATGCGCTAAGCTCAGGCAGAATCCACTTTGTGTGGTCTGTAGAGCAAAAGCACGTACATTGTACAATAGTACTGTACCTCTGCGTTAGTATTATGGGGTCCAGCTGGTCTGAGATACCTGTTCTTGTTGGAGCCCCCCGGGGGGGGGGGGGGGGGGGTTGTATTCCGGAACAATATTTGGATACAACGGCATCACATCACCACAGGAGGCCGCTCCGGGGCCACGTGACCGCACCCCCTTACTTGGTCGCCGCGATCCCTGGCCCCTCCCACCCGAATCAACCCACCTTTTCCGTTGCTTCGTGTGGCTGTTTTTCCGTCAAAATATACTAGATATGTTGAGCGAAATATAGGTGAGCTCAGGGTCGGACAAATCAAATAATAAGTATATAAGAAATTGGATGGGTGAGTCCTGGTCTGAATCCGGCCACTACTTTCGCGATACAGGGACTGATAATGCTCTATCCCAGCTACCCGGTTGTGGTCATAGAGGACAGGGAAGCGAAGAAACTCTGGGTGGCTGCGCGTCGCAGGAAGTCGAAGGCGGCCACGTATTGTAACAGTCGATAGACTCAACTGGGCCGGGGTCCAGCACTTGATAGATTTTATGAGGGAGTGAGCAGAAAATATCCAAGGATTTGGAGATTAAGAAGCGCAAAACAAAATTAGCCCAGACAATATGCTATGTGGTCAACAGAGTGGTGCAAATTATAAAAACATCCAACGTCCAGCGTCCAATCCAGTGTACAGCGCCCAGCATCCAGTCCAGTGTCCAGCACCCAGCGACCAGCGTCCATGTGCGAGGCGATCCCGATAACAGCCCACACACCGACTATTTTAAGAATGAGTCGGAATCAGCATTTCAACCTGTAGATGAAAGTACTGAGATTGAGTAGATCAGTATGTAGCACGAGAGGTGTGGATAAGAAAACGGTTCGGAATAATCGGTCGAGTGGAATAAAATAGAATCAGCATTCCAAACCACGCTTCGACGATCGATGATCGGGATGAATCTTGGCGCCCGCCCGCCCGCCCGTCGCCCGGTCGCGGCCCACGCGGTCTCCGCTTTTGGGCCCCGGGGGGGGGGGGAACAAAGAAAGTAGTAAGTAAACTCCCTGACCCAGGGGCTCCCTTTGTTAACATACTGACAACAATTGAACATGATAGCTGTACACATTTTGATGATGATCGGGGTAAGGTGAGGTAGGATGATGCTCTGGTGGATCGAACTCGGACTAGAGTAGCTGGCTGAGTTGAAGGGACAGAAGAACCGGGAACATGCTGAAGAGAGAAACAACAAAGAAACAATTGATTGCTCAGGATCGCTTTCTATACGGTCTATATTTACCCGAAAATGCTGGTACAAGAAATGAAGACGCCGGGGAAGATAGCCATGCTTTGCTTGACTTTGTTTGTCTTGTAGATGCAGAGCTACTGGCGACGGCGACGGAATGCTGGAGGTGGTTAACCTGAGGGAAGGTATAGATGGTGGTGAAAGGAACATACGCATGATAAATTGGACGGTAAGAGTGATGTAGAAGAAGACGATGGCTTGGGGGTTGGCACGCGGGTATGTTTTTTGGGCGACAGGCTCGTAGATGGGAAGGCGATACGTTTGGATAACATCTGCAGCTGGGAGGCACATGGTGGCACATTAGCATGCGATGCACAGATACTACGATGTGATGTCCCTGGTGAGGTAAGTCATACCAGCCCGGTCGCGCTCCGATCGGTTACGATTCATCCGATCGAGGATCTTCCAGATCAACAGCAGTAAGGGAGGGCATGACACAATGATGGTTACGATGCCGATGATGTCGCTGTTCGAGAGGGACATGCTGGATTGAGGAATGGTGAACAGGAAGAAAACTTCACCTTACCTGAGTTTGACTGTCGGGGCCTTTATAACTTTTCAGAGCAAGACGCGACGGTACCTACATCATTGTCTTCCTGCCCTCCAGGGCCTACCTAGTATAACTTACCTTGGGTACCAGATAGGGGATGGCAAGTAAGATACAGAGTAGTATCTAACAGTACCTACCTTACCGGACGAGGGGGGGGATTGTGGTTAGTATGTCTGTCCCATCCTAACCGGCACTGCTAAAAATACAGATAGCAGATGCAGCAGCTGCAGGTGAGATCGGAAGTTCGATGGAAATGACAGTATTCCCGACAAGAAAAGGCAGTGAAAATGAAGACGGCAGGTGCTGCAGCTGCAGGTGATATCGGGGAAATGCAATCCTCATTGAATATCATAGGTCCCATGATGCTGGGTAGACAGCCAGACAGGGGCTCCAGCTTATCTGTAGGGCAGGAATGCAACACTAAGAGACACAAACAAACATGACCACCATTCGGTGATGGGTCAAGGTAGAGAACGTGTGGGGTCAGGAAATAACCCAATCCTCCCATCGGACCACTGACGTCCTCTTTGACTACACTATGTCTTTTTGGCAGTCAAGCCGGGCATGCAGTTCCCCGTGGGTCCGAGGGGAAGCCGGGACCATTTTCCTGAAGTAGTCTGCCCCGATGCCAGATCGGGAGTGCCATTCTTTTTTTTTTTAAAAAAAAAAATATTGACAGTTTTATCTGCCAACTGTTTTTGATTCTTGAAAGAGATCGATTGAAGAGTAGCTACCTTTTTGAAGGTTTTCGAAGTGCTAATAATGCACAAGGTCTCATTGGCACCTACCCATCCCGGGGAAAGGGTTTGCCGTAGGAGAGGGGGTTGGTGTTCCGGGGTGGCTGTGGAAGTGGAAATGAATATAGCCTTATTAGTGTGGGAGACAGGCACCTGGCACCTCTCTGGGTGACGGACTGCCAGCACGACGGACCACTCCTCCTATCAAACCCAGTATCATTCAGTATCACACCTATCTTGGTGTCTGAACACCTTTTAAGCAGAGTGGTCTTGTTGATCTGTTACCTCCGCAGCGAGTCAAGTAGCTACGGGTTACGGAGTACGGACAGAGTAGATAGAGCTCGCCTATCATCAATACTGTTAAAACCTCTCTCTGTGTCTTTTTTTTTTTTGCTGTCAGATCTCCCTAGCGCTTACTCAGCCGGAGATGGAACAACCATGTTCCATCCGCAAACCTAGTTGCATCATATCAATAATATTATCGAGTTGATAATATCGGATGAGGTAAGCAACCGACCGCCTATCTAAAGTACTCGCACTTAACCTAATGCGTAAACGCGGTGGCAGAAGGACTGTATTATCCATGGTCCATCCGCGGCAGAACCGCGGACCTAAAGAACGGTCCGCGCCGATTGTTTTAATCGACGACCAGTTGGACCACCGCCACCGGGCCCCGGGAAATTCCCCAAGTGCCATGCCAAGTACACATTTTAATTTCCATGGGCCATATGCCCTAAGAACATGCTCACCTCTCACACACAGATCAGATCGTAAAGTTAAGAAGTAAGGGAAATTCCTGCTCATGGTAATCCAGTCAGACATGTCTGTACAGTTATGTCCTGGCAGAGCAAGAAATACATCCTATAACAGCACTCGGTATAGCCGGCAGTCATTTGCAGCGACGCTTATGCAGAACCACACTGTGGACGCAAAACAGGTACCTACATACAGCTGCAGCAGCCTTAGACACCGAGATTGCACCGCACGCTGCAGTTGTTCTTGGGACGTTTCATGACGACAGACGCTTCAACCACTCAGAACTCAGAATCCACCACAGCACCGTCTTTATCCGGATGCACCCTACCTGCAGATCCACAGAACATCGGATAAACCATCGAACAAAGGAACTTTTCAAACGCTCGAGAACAACCCCATTTTTTATTACTATCCTCCAATAATAAATTTCTGGTAGCCGCCAGGTCCCGGAGAACAGTAATCCCCCGCGCCGGATGCTCTACTATTGTTGAGCACGGGATTTGTGAGTTGGATTGTATGTGCGTGGTACATTACACGCATGCATGCGGCAGTAAAAGCGGATGCCTGAGTGGCTGGAAAACTTCGACGTTAATCACCGTGCAAAAGTCAGTCAATCGTAATTATTCCTGCCTGCCCTAGGAGGGGGTCCCATTAGACAGGTTTTTCAATCTTAGTAATTCCTGCCTGCCTCAGTAGCTTGGACCCGTGGTCCTAACGCCATGCATCACTAGTGACCAACAGACACAGGCTTTCGCCAATCCTCGGTGAGAGCTGAGCAGTGGAAGACAGGGCGGACAGTCTGGTTTCCTTTGATTGCCCGAATGAGCTCCTAGCGTGTTTGTGACAGCCAGATTCTTCCCTAGAAGCTGTTGTGGCGATATGAGCAAATCATGTGACGACCCAGGGAAAAAGGTGTGCCCGTCTCAGATCTCTCCAGATCCGACATTATGAATTAAATAAAATGTAATTATGAAACCCAGCGCAAGGCGACCAGGTAACAAGGCGCAAGTCACCAAGCCACCAAGCCACCAAGCTCACGATCTCTTCTTCGAATTATTCCTCATCTCAAGCGCCCACCTCTCCTTCATATCCAGCATCCAATCCTTCACGCCACGACTACTCCCACCCACGCGAATGACGCCATCCTTGACACCCTTCCATCCAAGAATCGGCTGCTGGATCAACGTGTGCTTTCCCCAGCACACTTTCGACCAAAGCCCCTTATCCTGGGAGTGCTTGTTCGCGTCCTTGGTGTTGTAGCACTCATTACAGTAGTCCGTGCTGGGACAGTCGAGACAGAAGAACCAGGCCGGGGAGCCCAGTTCCCACTGATTCAGCTTGTCTTTGCCGCAGGGACCCATGCACTGTAGCAGACTGCCGTTACCCTCGTCGATGACTTTGGTTGTTTCTTGGATGGAGCCGCTGCAGGGTGTTGTTGCGGCGGTTGTGGGCGATTTCTCGGTCGGGTCGGTCGCGATACTAGATGCTGATAGGGGGGCTGCATGCTCATGTTCATGTTCATGTTCGTGGATAAAGGGTGGGGCGAATGCATCGTCGCTGCCTGTGGTGATATGCAGATCTAGTGTCTCGGCGGAGGGAGGGTGTTCGGTGATAACAGCGGAGAATAGTGTGTTCCGATATTCTTCATCGCTCACTTCCAATGCATTTGCGTTGGCCTTGTCGAAGATAAGCGAGGCAGCGATCCCAGCGTCCTTCGACAGTCCGGCAAAGTGCAAGACCTTGGTCAGTGCGCGGAAAGCATCCATGTCATTATCGTCAACCCGGTCCTCGAGGTCGACGATGCAAAGTTTGAAAGCGTGGTCGGCATACTGGTACGCTCGGTATTTGAACCCAATACCCCGCCACATCTTCGCAAGCGTGATGAGAACGGTGGCTTTCGTGGATGACTCGATGACGTCCGCTACCCTGACATCGGCGATCAAGGCGCTGGCTGCATGGCAAAGTGGCTCTTTTGCGGTCTTGTTCCGCGCTTTGCTGTACCGGTCAAAGTAGATGTCGAATCGCTCCATGATGATAATACTGAGCAGTTTGGAGTCGACCTGCAAGGACTCGTCCTTCAGCATAGCGCCCAGCATCCGGCTCAGAATGTCCTCGGCCATCTTGATCGCATGGCAGTCTTGTCGATAGATGACAGCAAGCTCAGAGAGCATCACGCACGTTTCGTGGAAAAGTCCCCTATACGCCCAGTGACAGATCGCGCGGTCGTAGATTTGTATCACAATATCAACGTTCCCGGTGACAACGGCTGCTCTGCGTAGCCGGTCATCCTTGTTCGTTTGCCGAGAGCGGTTCATGAGCCATGCTGGTATGAAATAGGGAGGCTGGTACTCCAGCTGGTCTTGTATAGTCTGGATAATTGATGAATGAGCCTCCTGTTCCGCATGTATCTGAACGAGAACCGTCAGGAAGTATCCCAACGCCCGACAGTGCCGGAGGAACTTGTTGTTCAGCGCGTCCTGACAAGCTTTGCGAGCCGACTTGGTATCCTTGAGAGCCATACAAGCCTTCACATTCAGCATATAGACATTTTTACACTGCTCAGGGTTGAAGTTGGGCCGCAATGCGGCATCAGAGTCCTTCCAACACTTGAGCGCTTCTTCCGTGTACTTCTTGACTTTCTCCCAGCTGGCAGTATCCGAGCTTCCATGAGGAGGAGTGTAATGGGACGCAAGACCTAGCAAGGAATAAAGCTTTTCCGCACACATTGACTCGTCCAGGTGTCGATTTTTCTCATATAGAAAAAGAGCGTAATCTCGGTCTTGTGTATGAGGCGACTCGTATAGAAGCAATGCGGCTGCAAGTCGCGCCTGCGCGAACCGTGTCCTCGAATCTCTGCACTGGCCTAGCATATCCTCGGCTATACTGGCATTGATTTGGTCTTCATCTCGCGACCAGTGCTGGAATCTACCAGTCTGTATCAAGTTAGTTTTCCGACATGACCCAATCGAACTTGCGATACATACAGTAAAGAATGCGCGGAACGCAAGCTTATATGGAACTCTGGCTTCTTCAGCGGTGGACTTCTGGACCCAGCTCTGAAGGTGCCCTCGAGCTAGATTCTCCAACATCCTCGCAGGATGTGTCTTCATAATGTCGGCCCAGCTCCAGATGTGAGCTGGGAGGGACAAATGGTCGTCTCTGTCTCTTGCAATCATCTCTTCCGCCCAGACACGTATAAGCTCGTTGGTGCTCGTCTTCACGCAGTCTCCACAGTCCCCAGATTCTTGTGTGCCTGCAGATGGGGTGTCATAGAGATCGAAGTCAATATGACTATTATCCATCTGAGACTGGACTTTTTCAAAGACAGCGGACACACCCGTCTCGTTTGTAAGCACTCGATACAAAGCCTTTCCCACTCTCTTCAGCTGGTCGTTCTTGATTCTTTGGGATTGAGGCTTCATTTCCTTGGATCTTGCTTCCTTTTCCTTTGTCTCTCTGTCCTTCGACAACAAGTCCTTCAAGGACTTCTCCTTCGAATGATCGACTGGGACAACTTCATGGGTCACAAGGTCAATCTCTCTTAGATGACGGATGAGATTAAAGGCCGCGTATTCAGGTAGAGAGCTCTCGGGCTCCAAGCTCGACCCGCAAAGTATATCACAGAGGGTCACAAAGATTTCTACTTTCTCCGCATTCACGTCCGTGTATATATTTGTACCGCCTTGTTGAATACATTTCTTGAGCTTCGCTTGGCGGAAATCGACATACTCATAATCGTCGGCAAGCGGCTGCTTGTGTGCTTTGTCTTTTTGATTTCCTGTCTCGTGATCCGGTCGGGAACACCAATATAACTCAGGGTTCACACTTGGAGGACCCAAATTCGAAGGAAGCACCCGTCGGATATAAAGTAGACTGCAGCGGTCGTCAGATCTCCACATGTCACACTCGGGACTCAGAAGAACTTACTCTCGACATCTTTCTAGGACGGCGTCTGGCTTGATGCCGTTCGCTTGTAGATCATCATCAAGTCGAATGATGTCATTCAAATTAGACACAGTAAGCGCCCGCTTCGCAAAAGCGCACCACAATAGCACCTTCTTGACAGCCCTAGTAAATGTCGCATCCGAGCCTCTCAGAGTGTGGCGAATCAAGTTCTCATCGCCGCTACCTGCTCCTTCCATAAACTTCAGGAAGCTCCTTTTATCTGTACCATTCTGATCAAGAATTTCAATTGTCTGATCCAGAATGGACAGGTTGCCTGTAGCCAGACTTGTCAGTGATATGCTACAGTCCCAATAGTCTCAGCCCCTGTCTTACCGTTGGATGACTGAAACAGGTACTCGCTAATTAGCCTGTAACCTTCAGATTCTGGTCGAATCCGCCTAAGGTTGTCAAGCCGCGCCATGCGTTTTTCAATGATCTTCTCTGCCAGCTTTCGGTCGGTCGTCATTTCGATCATAGGTATGGGAGATGCCTCGACGATGTCAGACGGGAAACTCTCATTTTGTTTGCCAGATCCAGTCAGCAAAATCCAAACCCGGTGGTCTCTGCCGCTAAGACTTTCATAGAACAGCCGCAGCATCGAATCTCGCTCCTTTGCTTGCATGTCCGAAATACCATCAAGAAGGATGTAGAGTTCTTCGGACGAGTGCGATTTCTTCTCAAATCGCTTCAGCACCAGATCCTTCCAGATCTCTATCGGGTCGTGCGAGTTCAATACAGCTTTCCCCGATATCGAGTCACACCACTTTGGATCCTGAGCTGCAATCTGGAAAAGAATTGATGCAATAACACTGGGAAAATTTTGGAAATACTGCATGCCCGGCTCAAACAGGAAGTAGGTTACAATTAATTGCTGGCGCACGGTTTCTTTCTGGACGAGAGTGCGATTCCTCCCTGCCATGTTGGGTATGAGCTGGTAGCAGTGAGCCGTGAGGGATGTTTTCCCAACTCCATCACTGCCCCTTATATAAAGCACAGGCGATGTGTCATGCCGGTAAAGCCACTGTTGATATAAGTCATTTGAGGCGAGCCACCGAAAGCCGTCTTTCACTAGTTCAGGCATAATCTCGTCCATTCTAGTGGCCATCTGAGACAATACCGTGAGGTTGAGATGAAGCTTGCCTTGAAGTGTTTTCGCCAGTTTATCCAGTACGTTCCCCTTCTCGGACATGCTGTACATGCCTCCCAGTAGAACAGTTTGTTGCATCTTGGTGTTTGTATTCTTGATGAGCCAGTGCACACCCTCTTTTATCTCCTTGATATCATTGTATGACTCGAACCGAATTGCGTCGTGGAAGGTCGTTACTGCCTGCTCAACCTTTTCGCATTGTTTTTGGGCCAGATCGGTCTCTTGTCGGAGGACCTTCTTTCTCCACATAGCTAAAGATTGTCAAGTATTTCCAGTTAGCTTTTCTGTCAGGATTTTCCCTGATACTTAGGCCGCCAGCCTTACCTAGACGCGTTTGGTTCCGCAGATCGGACCCTACGTAGGAGCAAAAATAAAGCAGCGCGATGAAGACCTTCACTAGGCTTTCCTTAGCGGTTGGTGTGACGACAGGGTGCTTTTCCATGATATGGATCTCCTGCATGGCCGATGCTATTGTCTGAAAGGTACTTTGAATGGTATTTAGGTCGGTGCTGACATCTTGAGCAGCCTATTTGGTGTGAGATTCCCCACGGAAAAAAGACAAGGTTAATTGATTACCTTCAGGAGGTAGGCTATGCCTCCAGACAGAAGCTTAACTGGTTCCGCAAACTACTGTTGTCAGGACGTCCGTATATTTTGGGGTATTGAACCACTCACTGTGCCGCTTGCGTGGTCATGTGCATAAGTGCATGTTGTCTGCGCCCATCCTAGACACTGTTGCACATATTCACGGATCTTGTGCTCGCGCTCCTGGACCTCCGGTGTGTCCGCCTTCGGATGCCGCCATTCTTGAAATAGGGCCTCTGTTTGGGTAAGAGGGAAGTTTGCAGTGTGAAAGTCGGCCAGCGACTCCTCGTCACCCGGTTTGAATTTGAGATCGCCTTTTGCTTCCGCGAAGGCTTTCTCCCACAAATCTACCATGGTCTCCTCCCCGAATTCGAATCCATCGTCTTCGCCTTTCCTCATGTTCAGTGGCGCTTTCATCCTGGGTGCATCGGAGCTGGTATAGATGGCAACTCAGGAGAGCCAAGTCCTCGGCCGTAGGGGTGGACAACCCCCGAGTTTAAATAGGAGTTCGAGTAGGGAGACTGGTGCGGCTGAGCTGAACTTCGTCAGCCGTCACTTTCTTCGCTCCATCATTGCTTGTTCGAAATCGACGTGCATGATTAGAGGCAGGCTAGAGGAACTAGGCAGAATAGGGGTGTATTTTTGAGGTAGGACAGCGGGCGATCAATGAAAGATCAGTGGCAGAGATCCGAGCTGGTGGAGGTGCGGGAGATTGGGGGCCCCGCAGACTGGTTTTCAGCCCGGTAAATATTTCCGCACCAGGCATGCGAGTTGTATTTCGGACACCGACTCGCAGGACGATTGGTTGCTGAAGCTTTGTGGCTGCGACACGGCTATCTGCTGTTTTTCGTAGTCGCGAGTGCTATGAACTGGTCAGCTCTGGACTAGGTATGGCGCCCAGGTTGGTTTATCACCTAGATGGTCGGCACACGCCGCGGTGCCATCTTGACGATCCGAGACCCACAGCCCCTCAGCTACGGGCGGGAACGCACTGAAGTCGGCCAGCCCCGATCGGGTGGTCACGAAGTAATATCACTGCATCTGTACGATCGACTGTGGGCTATTTCCTGTTGATCCCACGAGGAAGTGGAGGAGAACGGGATGGTTGGAGGAGTCGGAGTGGAAGAGGGAGAGGAAGAGGGAGAGAAAGAGGGAGAAGGAGAAGGAGAAGAAGAGGGAGACAAACGGGAGGAACAAGGACAAAAGGGGAAAGAATGGCGGCCTGTGGTGGACTGCCAAACGAGGAAGGATACAACCGAGCACGGCTGGGATAACTTCCAACTCTGAAGCCACCCACTCCAAATTTCATCCATCACGTCCCTTGAAAGAACTCCAGGTCCAGGGTCATTATTATGCGAAGGAGGATATAATTCAGGTTGGTTTTCATTATTTCTCTATCCGAGTACACAGATTGCTTATCTTTGGCCACAGAAAAGGCGCTGGTAGGGCTTGAGAGAGTTTTCTCCATGAGTGTGTTGTATCGTCGGACTCGCCTTGCAAGGCAACGAGGCAAATAAACCAACGGGGTCAGTGCCTCATTTAAATCCTCCGAAGTACTCCGTGTACAGTACTGGATTGACATGCCAAATCAACTTTAACTCCAGGACTGCGTCATGCAGCGTGTCGTTGGTCCGGTTTGTTTACATGGCCAGTCCTCCTCGTATGATGGAAAAGTGCCAAAACCGGCCTGCCTGGATGGGCTTTGCCTATTCGGGACGTCACGGCCGCGCGCTTCCGCATCCTGACAACAACGTCATTACTGCTGCCACTAGATACTCCGTACCACTGCCCACTACCACCACCCCCCCCCGAATCATGCACTCGGGTTCCTCGCCCATCAATGGCATCGACAACTCAATTAGACACGGCTCCGTCTGACGCCAATCGGGATCACTGCCAGCAACCCTCAAATCTCACAAATAGTCGTCAGTTCGCTTCTTCATCTGCTCCTGAGGGAAAATCCCGCACGTCCTGACTACGAGTCAATATCTCCGACGCTACTGCAGATGGATAGCTTGATAGATCTAAGACCTGGAATCACGATGATCTTTGCTAGATGAATGCTGGTCTGTCGGCACGCCAGAGCTGTGGGCTGTCATCCTTCGACCCGTCAGCACTCCTTCTGGTGCCCGAACCGCCAACCAACATCAACAGGGTTGCTGATATGCAGGTGGGGTTTCGGTCGGATAACTCGGTACATAACATCATATCGTGTGATGGAGAGAATCCGTCGGATACGGTCACCTCTGCAATGCCCAGCACTCATGCAGGCCTACCGACGCCAAAGCACCGCTCAAAGCAGCACGTTTCTCACGTACTGTACCTCGCTTTTCAAGGTCTTGCTCTCACCCTCGTGACGGTTACTCTATGGCCTGGGCCCCTGGTTCCTGAAAGCTAAGCTTGCCAAGTCTGCCTGGAGCCGACAGCCGGCGCAAGTATATTTGCGCGATTTGTTCCACCCGGTGGGCTAGCCTAGCACTGGGAATGCGACATCATCATGCATATGGTCATTGGATGATAGGTTCTGCATGCGAGAGGGAAATTTGTTACCCGGTTGTACCGGTCAAGCAGACACCCATTCAGGTCCCCTGTATAAAAGGCAACCCACGTTCCCTTCGTCATGGTCGGAACCGTCCGCAGTCGCTCCTCTCTTGTCATTCAGACGTCCGACGCCGCCAGTTGCCCCTCTCAATAGAAAGTCAATCACCATGCCCTCCTGGCTCGTCAAGCTCGGCGCTCTCACGGTCCTGGCGCAGACCATCTCAGCGGCTGAGCTGCACATCAGGACTACCGACCCGCCCGCCAACAACTACGTGGAGCACTGCACGGTGATCCTCAACGACGAACTCTTCGGATGCAAGGGCAGCTCCAAGCCCTTCCCTAACGAGTGCGGCCAGAACTATGGCGTCGAGACCAAGTCGATCTGCGATACCATGTCCGTGACCATCAACTGGGATACTGCCTTGGTCATGTTCGATGACAACAAGGGAAACACCGCCAACTGCACGCTGAGCTCGGTAGAGACAGAGGGTCACTGTAACACCGACAACTCGACCGCATACCCCGTTGAAGCTAACAACGCGGTTCACCTTTCCGCTGGCACTGCCCTCTGGGGATTGGGGACAATGGCTCTGGGGCTGTTCCTCTAATTGCCGACGCCGTGATTGGATGAGATGAGGAATACTTCCAATGGCTAGGGTCCGGTAAGCACAACCTCTTGCCGCTCCATCCGATCTCCAATTAACAAAAACCTATCAGACTTTGCAAGCGCCATCACCCGAAAACCTTCCTCACTCACCCACCCACCGCCTCCGCAAACACGATGATACCCTCCGCATCTATCATAATCCACATCGCGTCCGAAACCGAGCCCAACCGAATACAGGAGGCACTACACTACGTCTTAATGAACTCTTTTCCTTCTAAGCCTCTACCATTTTGTACATAGAATTTTATTTCCTAGACGTGAATTTACGAACAGAATCATACTTACACCAAACCAAACCCCCATTCCCAATCCCCATCCTACCCAACCGCACCGATCACAGAAAGCGGGGTAAGCACTACTACTACGCGCTCAGATTCTTCCCTCTCGCCTCGCCATCATCCGCGTCTGGCAAACAGTGCCGAAAGCCGATGGGCGACGGGACACGGGGCACGGGGCACGGGGCACCCAGTATCCCTGCTAGTGGGTGTAGGTAGTGTACTTTTGAACATAGCATGATTTCTGTTGTGTGGAGATTTGAGGGACTTTCCGTTGGTATTTAGGGCCAGATCTGCGTGATTTTTTTTTAATTACTTAGTTACTTGCCCTCGTCGCTGACTGACAGGGAGTTCATTCAAATTGTGAGTATGGAGCTATGAAAGTATATAGTACGGAGTGTGTCCCCTGAGTACTCCGTATTCCCTGCTGTTACTTGCTTATATATTCCCGCTTGATTCTGAGAGATAAGGATTGTTGGTGGTTGACTTTTAGGGGGTAGCTGGCTTACTGCAGTAGCTTAAGGGGAGATTATGGGGCTGCTAGGCGGGTTGCAGATTCTGGCGATATCCAGGTCGATGCTGAAGACGCATGGAGAGCTGTGAAGTAAGATATAATTATTATTTTAAAAAAAAAAGAAAGTGAGAGTTCAATGAAGTCTTTCTGAGAAACCTGAGAAAAGTTCTTAGTTATGAGCCTGGTTATACCCTTATATTAATTCTTTATCAATATCTCTGGGATTCTTCTTATTCTTTTGTTTCTCTTACTTTTACTTTACTTTTCACTTAAAAGTTCTATGGTTTCACTTTACTTTTCACTTAAAAGTTCTATGGTTTCCCATACAAATTTCAAGTCAAAGATAAAGTAAAAGTAAGGGGAACAAAAGAATAAGAAGAATCCCAGAGATATTGATAAAGAATTAATATAAGAGTATAACCAGGCTCATAACTAAGAACTTTTTACAGATTTCTCAGAAAGACTTTATTGAACTCTCACTTTCTCATATAAATTGGGTGCGAAAGTGAGGTGAAAGTGAGAGAAAGATGAGAGAAAGATAAAAGAAGTAAAAACAAGAAGAATCAAAGATCAGATGAATAAGAAAGAGGCTAAAAAACTGATTCAACTTGATTAAAACTGATTAAACTGATTGAAAACTCAGGGGTCTTTTCATTTTTATTTATAGCCAATTGGCTATCAAAAACACATGAAAACACATGAAAAACACATGAATTCATATAAAAATCATATGAAAATCATATGAATAGAACAGGGCCGAGAACAATAGAACTAGTGGTTGAATAGGGCCTAGAATAATCAATAAAAGTAAGGCCTCTTGCTCCGCTGCGGGGTGGGCGGAACTCGGAATCAGTCCGCCAACTGGCGAGCCTGAGGCAGCGAACTGGCCAATCTGCCCACATTGTGGATGGGGCATAAGAGATAAGGCAGGCTGGCGGTCACGTGGTACGGCGGTCAGGAACGGCATAAGCGGCAGGCGGTGGAAGAGGGCGGTTGCCCCTTTTGTTGTTTGTTCCTCACAATCCTCCTCCTCCTCTTTCGTCCATTTCTCCAACCGCCGGGGCGCGTCCCCACACGCCAAGAGACCCATCCCATAGTCGTTCAAGTCCCCCAGCTTTCTAGGCGGAATTATTATCCACCAGGTTGCTAGTAGTGGTGAGTTTGGTTCGGGATACGGGAGATGCTGATGATACCTGAGCTGATCCGGTGTTGGTTACGTCCAGGGGAAGTCAGTACTGTCATCCACGCCCCACCAGGAGAGGTCGTCCCAATCAAACAATAACCAACTACAGAACAAAAACCCCCAACATGATCATAAACCCTGCATTATTCTATCCAAAGCGCAGAATATATCTTGAACCATCTATCTCAAAGAAAGACATACTCAATAACATCACTATCACATGGATAATGCATTCAACAAACCACTACCAAAGATTCCATCCCTGATAGCCCCCCGATAACTAACTGTCCTGCAATCTGAATCGAATGTACATGTAGATATATATTTAGCCATAAAAAAAAAAAAAAAAAGGAGAATCCGCCAAGGCCCGCTGCGAGAATATCCAGCCTCCTTCTCTTTCCCATGGTCCATCCAGCATGCAGATGGATGATGTTTATACGAGCTCTAGCCCCCACCGGTCCAGTTTGGATGGGTGGAGTGTGGCATCGCGTCGCGTCGCCTATAGAGAGGCTTACAGCGAAGAGCAGCCAGCGAGACCCATCTGGATACCGAAGTTCGAGAAGTGACCAGCAGTCACACCGACCTGGCCGTTTCCGGCAGAGCATGAGGTGTCGCGCTCACCGCTGCACTTGACGGTGGTGGCGGCGGTACCGGAGCTGTAGTACTCCTGTTTTGGATGTTAGGCCTAGGTGTCTATGGAGGGGAGGGGGGGACTCTTACGGTTCCGTAGTGGACGAAGTCCCAAGGCCACATGACGTACATGTTCTAAAGATAATTGTGTCAGACATGTTCATAGAGTGAAAGGGGGGTTAGGAAGGGAGCTAACCGGGACACCGTCATCGGCGTTGTTGGCCCGGTTCAGGGTGCCATTCTGCTGGGCACCAAAGTTGGCGAAGGCCTCGTTGCCGATGGGGTAGGCGGCGTGGGCGTTGCTGATGATCTGCTTGCCAGGGAAGTTCTGGGCAAGGGCAACATAGGAGATGTAGGTGAGAGAACCACCCAGGGAGTGCCCGGTGGATTCAAGGGTGTAGTCCGGGTACTTTTCCACCAGGGACTTGACCTCGGAGATCACGTCATCGTGGACAGAAGACCAGGGCGAGTAGATACCGTGCATGATCTGAGCACCAGAGGGGAAGTTGACTCCGGACAGGGAGGGAGTCACCAGTGTGGTGTCGACATCGTTGGCAATATCAGTGGCTGGGGAGGGTCAGTATAATGCCAGTCGTCTGCCATGATGATGAATGGTGTAGTGCTTACCGCTCGTGGAGCCCCTCATGGCCACGGTGATTCTCTGCTTCGAGGTGGAGTAACCGATGAAACCCTTTGCATCCGTGAGCCCAGTGACATCTTCAGTGGGGTTTAGCAGAACATACCTGGGTGTCAGTCGAGAGTTCGTTGATCTGCTTGGTGATGGTCACATCGAAAGCTGTACCAATACAGCCGGTATAAGCAGCGGAGGACAGCTGCGCCGTTCTGTGGAACTCATCATAGGCGCCCGAGTCTGCAGACGGGTTAGAAAAGAGCCCTCGGGAAGAGAGAAGAATCAAGGGGACTAACCGGCCGTGGCTCGGGGTTGGAACAATGGGCCTGCCAACGCCAGCGGAGACAGGGCAAGTGCGCCGAAAAGAGTAGACTGTTCAACACGCATGGTGATAGAATTGAAATATGTAAAGAATGGAAAAAAAGAGGAGAATGAGCTGAATAAAGTGAATGAATGGCAACTGCTTGTCTAAGCTTGTCTCTGAAAACAGCGAGAAACTGTGTCTTGCTCGAGGCCTTCTTATAGCATTGTTGCATTTGCGTTCCGTCATGGTTCATAATCGGGAAAATTCTATCCCTCTGAAACAATCTGAGACTTAATTTTAGACCTCGTACCCTGGCCCTGGCAGATGGCCCGAATCACCGAAGTAGCCACCATCCTTGGATGGGTTTAGATTAAGGAAACCATCAGCCCTCGGGTCCTGATCCGGAGTACTAGAAGCAAGCCAGGCGCCGAAGTCCAGAGGAGCCTGGGGGGGCTTGGATCGGGGGTGAGCGAATGGCTGGGGTGGTGGCTATCCGGGGTGGTCGTTAGGGCTTCGCTCCGTTGTTTCAGGGCCGTCAGGGGTGTGGGGACCCGTTCGGACGACCCAATTTTGAGGCTCCGAGCGTTCAGTGGTCAGACCTCAGATCCTGCTCTAGCGTGGCTGCCTAGTGACCAGTGCGACGATCAACGGGAGAATCATCGGTGCTGTTCGACGTGTCGACTGTGTTGGTGGGAAAACCTCGGTAGGGGTTTGACTTCCAACGTTGACTCCCGTCCCCACCCGGCGGTTTTCGATTGATTTTCGACTACCGTTCCACAGCCCCGTTCCAAGTCTTGGGATGTCACAGATCAGAACGCATCGGGTGTGACTCCCACCTTTGTCGCAGAGTGAGTGAGTCCCGCTCAGGTTGAACTTTACTCCCCGGCATGTTGTTATGCCATGACTAGATCAGTCAGACCCTGCTAGGTCTAGGGGTCTAATGCTATTCCGGAGAGCCATTCTGAGCTGAGTGATCGTTGCATTAGTTAGACTGCTCTCATTTTGGGTAAGAATCAGATCACAGCAGATGCGATGTAGCTGAAGGGAATATGCAAGGTATCGCGTAGCTGGAAAAGCACATTTCCGCCCAAGGCCTTCGATACCGCGGCACAATTAATCGACCGTGCTAGCCACGAGGCTGTGGCAGAAACTCCGAGTAGATCTTTTGGAAAGCTTGTCTGTATACTAACTTTCTTGGCTTCCCTGGATCAGAGGTCAGACAGGGGAAATAGTGTACCACAACGTCATTATTCCCGGCTCCGAAACCCCCTAGCCAAGAGCCATCGGTTTCATGAAACGATAACCCAGACCAGGTGACTGTTGTCGATTCCGTATTGCCTCACCCTTATCGACCCTTTCGTCAAAGTCACCATCGGGATTTCTTCTTTATCGTCCCCTCCCCCGTTCCCGTCTGATGCAATCTCCGAGGTCCCCAGATCCCGATGGCTGTCGCCCGTCCCATAACTACCGACGCTCGGGGCAGAGTCCAGTGCTGGTCCAGAGTGGATCTTCCTGGTCTTGCCGCGCCCTTTTCTGAATGAAAGACCCTGACATCAGAGCCTAGACCAGTGCGGTGGCGACATGGATGAGAATGGCCTCACCTAGTTGCCGAGGTACTATGTCGCCATCGAAAGCACTGCCCATTCATTTTGCAATCAAATAGAGACATTAAATTATCACTTGTAAGGCCCGCAAGGTACGCCCTGTAATTTCTTCAGCCTCGAAGGACTTCGTTACTATTTCGGCTCGCACTTGAGTCATGGTGAGCATTATCGCTGTAATCTATCGTATACACAGGAGAAAGGAAGGCTGAGTCGCATTCAATCGCTGGGTATGTAGTGTCCATAACTATGCCGTACTATTCAAAGATTAGCAATATTCCAAATATTAACAGCCGGAGCGAGAGCCTCGGATACGAAATCTTTCGAGTCCCGACTGGCTCAGGCACTGTAAAAGACATCAGATGTGAACAAAAATGCCTCAATCTCTTTCCTGTTGTCAATACCCGCCCCGCTGCATCATGTAACAATTTAATGATGTACATCACTGGGCGCAACTTACATGACAAGGATGTATCATCTAGAGGTTTGATATCGCCCTTCATCAGCGTGATGATCGCCTTCAATTGGGCCCGGTGGGCACATCCATCACACTTGTCCAACGAGAAAGCGCTATGGAGGATAAGATAGAAGACATGCTTTGGAGGTCTGTTGGGACTGTGGAGACCAAAATTTCCCAGCCCAACAGGTGGGGCCTGACAAAGGTGTAACCGAGGTTGTCAACCTCGACCAGTGAATTCTGAGATTGGTGCTTTGATCCGTGTCAATTGCAGGTCATTCCCTTCTCTCTCTCTCTCAGAAATAGCACCTGCCACCCCCCCCCTCCCCCCCCAGGAAACTTACATTTTTCCGACTATCGTGTCTGTTACTCAGACGGCACAATAATTACATGATTTTCTCTTATGGGAACTAGTCCAAGAACCTAGCCATCTGCAAATATTTTCTGCCCCTGCTTCAATGGAGAATCTTCTATTACCGATGATCTCAGACTCTATGTGCTATGCATCAAGTTGCCTGACATGCACGGTGTGCTCGCTCATTGCCGTGGTTTCGCGATGATTCACACAACCTGCAAATACCTGCCCAATTAGTCATGAGGCTATTGTCCAACTGTAAGTTCTCCCCTGTTGATTTTAGCCTTAAACCTATAGGCCCTTACAAACCACATATTCTTGGCTCTTAGATCCTTGTCGTTCTCTTGTTCGATCTCGATGTCATAATTCCGGACAAGCTGTGGGAGAAGCTTGTTGATCTCGAACAGCGAGATATTCTTCCCAATGCACGTTCTTGAACCAACACTAAAGGGCACCAGATATTGCTCCATTACTTTCAGCCTGGCAGCATCAGTTGTCATCCATCTCTCTGGTATAAACTCGTCGGCATCGGGACCCCATATGCTTTGGTCCCGGTGGATTACCCAGCTATTTACCCCGACGTTTGTCTGCAAGTAAGTCTGTCAGCCTATATGGTTCAGAGCAGTTAATAGAGAAAGAGACTCCCTCGGGAAAGAACCTGCCGCAAATCAAAGCCCCTCCTTTGGGCACCACGCGGAAGAGAGGGAACCCTACACCCGGATGCACTCGCATGGATTCCCTGATCACCGCTTGCAAATACGGCAACTTCTGGAGCTCCTGGAAAGAAGCGTTTCCCTCTGAGTTATGGGTATCGATTTCTTCTCGAAGTCTCTGTAGCTTCTCCGGCGAGCGATACAGGTAGAAGACCACCGCGCTCAACCCGATAGCAGCGGTGTCACCTCCAGCCCCAATGTTGGCTGCCGCGTTCGCCGTTATATCATGCTCCGTCATGCCTTTGCTTTTGTCTTCCAGGGCGTCAAGAAATCTCTTAATCATAGGGGTGGGCCTTTCGCCTGAGGGTTCCTTTTCGGTCTTCTGGGAATATTCGGAGATCTTTCTATCGGCGCACTGCGGTATAAACATCCAATCCGATGCTGCCTGGAGGGTGCTGATGAAAATCACCAGAGGCCGCAACCACAGCAGCATACCCGTTAAACTGCTGATGGCAAAGCTACTTTGCAAGTTGGCCATGAGATTGCTGATATCATGTCCCCGATCTAGAAAGCCGAATCGCTCGCCATACTGATCGACTATCAGCTCTTGTTCCCATGCTGGCAGATGTTTTAATCACGGCACGAACCCACAGGAATTGCTTCAGTCCTTGCTTCCAGTGCAACATAACCAAGGCAGCACATGGCTCGTGTTGTTGTCATACCTTACTAGATAAAAAGGTTCCATTGTCTGTTTAACGGGCTTGCTGATATCCCTTTTTGCTTCACTTGATCCAGTCAGATCCTGAATATAAATCGGTTCGTAGACGTCTGTGTGTAGGACATGTTTCAACCGGGACGCATCCTAAACCAGAGACCATAAATATTAAGATGCAATAGGCCTTAAACTGGCCGTTTATGGTAATTGAGATATTCAAGGTGGTCCTATAGGATATTTCCCTAGTATTCGGCGCAAGGCTGAATCTTCCTGCCACGGTGCGCTCCCTTGTATCGAGATGATATGTAATGATGATACACGAATAATGAGCGCAGTATAACCAGGACATGCTACCATTTTTAATATTAACTCATCTTTTAAGCATGTAAGCTCTCTTCATATTCCTGCTGCCTTGTTATCGAGCGAGTAGTGCGGCGACCTAAGTTATCTCGTCAATAAATTCCATCGGGTCGGACAACAAATTGTAATGCTTTTATTGTTCTTCTCCTTTCATAGTAACATTGGCCGAAGTGGCTTGATGGTTCTCGAGGATCCACGCGTATAGCTTCCCCGGGTTCTGTTTGAGGCTGTTCATGTTGAGGAATATGTCGAATGTTAGGTGACGTGGTTGCAAATCTTCTGGGCCCATGACGGAGACACAATTCTTCGTCCCATCCCTGAGAGGAGAATGACGTGCTTTTTTTTTAATATCCTTCGGTACTGATGCGCTTTTATATTCTTTCACATTTGTCATATTCCCTTGAAGGACAAAATCAGTCAATTGTTACATTTTGAACAATCTGTTTCAGTTATCTTCTGTCCGTCGCAGACATTGAGGGTCATTCTAGGGCTGAATTGCTATATACAATCATAGAAAGTCCTACACCGCCAACTGTCTACGCAGTTGCAGTATTTCTCGTCAAATGTGAGGCTTCTCAGTATAGCTAGTTGATTCTCCGTTGGTGGTTCTCGTCTTTCAAGGAAGGCTCGTCGCCATTATTGTCACGGTCACCGCAATCCCCAGCTGCATGTACTATCGCTTGGGTGCTTAGCCTACGAAATTATCAGCCGGAAGTTTGCGCAGAAGTAAGGCCTGAAACTGATCCCCATCACGCCCGTTCCGATGGCCGGAATCAGCGGGAAAAGAATAATTAATTATATTACTCTTATATAACTGAATATTGGGATATATATTAAGTCTGATATCTATATATGTATAATAAATTATCTGCTTAAGTATAATATTATCTTAGGCCTGTTTTAGGCCCAAATTTCAAGAAAATTAACTATTCAGATACTCGCGGATAAAGATCCGCGACAAGTTATACTTCTTAAGTATAATATAGAATTTATCTTATATAATAGACATGGCCACTATTGTTGCTATTAAGATTAAGTTAAAATAAAGAAAAAATACGCGAGTCTGACTAATAAGAAAAGTAACAGGCAGGTGACTGCAGAAGAAGAGAAGAGATTAATAAGAAAAGAGAAAGAAGCAGGGGAAGAGAGGGAGGACCGAGTATTTATATCCCTCCCGCTGAGCCCTTGTACCTGGCGAGTGAATATCGACCGCCAGCAGTGATATACTCCCGACGGAGGGTTTCGCTGGATTCATACTCTTTTTTAATCTTGTTCACTCGACAGATTATTTAACTTGAAACGAGGCAAAAACCTCTATCCCCTTTCCGGCTTGCTCCATGATTCTTTATATTCACTTTCGACTTCTTTTTGTCGCGTTGTAAACAACGGGGCGATGTAAATACTTGAATTTCTATTTCCGATCTTTCATGTTTCTTGATAAGAGACTAATGAGCAGCGTCAATGTGCTTCTTCGTCCATTTTCTAACCTGATACCGCGCTATTGCGCCCCAATATATCCCTATTTTGTATGATAACAGGCGAAGTGTTCATCAACTTCCTCATGTGACCCCATTGGTTCCATAAGAAAGATGATCCGAACCTTCAACTACTTCAGCGCTCATCAGAGTAAGCGAAACAAAATTTCCGCTTGAGCAATTGCGCATCCTGAAATTAGTCACCGACTAAACGTCCTCTCTCGCCGTTACACCTCCCAGTACTACCCTCGCACCAGCTGAATGGGCAATGGGTTTGCTGTATGCTAGCACCCATTACCCATTTACAATCTCCTGCTTGAGAAAGATTGTCTCGTTGTATGTTGACAAATAGCCGGACGTCATTTGTCCGAGCCGCATATACCGGGTCATCTGTTGTCTCTGATTCCTCATTTATAATGTCCTCGAGGTGCGGCCTCAAAAGCAGCGGGTTATGAGTGATCAAGTTTCTGCGCAAAATCGCATGTTATGTTAACCTGTAGACAGCAGACTTCTCATCGCCTGCTGGCATATGTTCAATATCGACGGGTCTCCTTGGACGGGAAGGATATGGCGTTCGGAGGTTCTATATGCCGAGTCTTCATCGCCATGTTGTTTCTTTATGTGGGTCAAAAAAAAACGTTTGAGCTCTCATAATTGACCAACTTTGGATTTCTTATCTGCGCTTCGAGGATATCGCCGATAATCTTAGTTCACCACTCAAACACAGCAATCTGGGGCGGCGGCGGCGGCAGTGGCGGTGGCGGCGACAGCGGCGGCGGAGGCGGTCGCGGGGGCGGGCCGGCCCTGCTTCATATTAGTCGCGAGACACATGACAAACCTCTCTAAGAAATCACTTACCGCGGGCACACGCGGAGAGGAGGGAAGAGAGGAGAGGGAGGAGGAGGGCGACAGCCCCGCGACGAACGCGGCAACTTCCTCGCGAGAGGGGAGGGCGGGGGGCGCACGGCGCGACGAAGGAGACACTAAGACAGTCAGTCGCGGATATATTGGTTTTTTCTGGTCACTGAAAACTTCGACGTACCAGATAATGGTCAACGATAAATTCCCCTCGGCAAGATACATGATCGGACTCGTAGTTCTCTGCAAACGCATCCCCGATGGGAGAGCTGTGTGCAGATTTTGGATTAATATCTTTGGAGTTGCCAATGGTGCATCCACAGCTATAACCGAAGACTTCAAAAGTCGGCCTTCGTAGTGGTCGATGAATTTGGCATAAAATCACCCTCGTCCAATCAAACACGAAGACAGACAAACGTCGCCCAGTCGAGAATTGTTTCTCAATGGGGGTACTTTCTCCAAGGTTAACGGTCCGTTATAGTACCGGCTGGTATCTTGAGTAGTATCAAACTTCAACACGGCCAAAGCATATCGTGCTGGTTCGGGGTACGCAAATCCCGGAACTTGTTGTTCGCGTGGAGTCCTAGCATGGAGAGATAGAGGACAAGGTCCTTGTGAAGTAAATCATGTCTGATTTCAGTGTTCCCTTCCATAGTCCCAACGCAACGAGCGTGAGTTCTCAGGATTGCGTTGGATTGACGAACAGTACAGCAGCCAGACGGAGCATACGACTGTATGTTCGAATTTCGAATTGTGTCGATAATAATAGTCTATCAGAAACTCCCTGATAATCGAAGTGATTGTTTTAGACTAATAGTATTCAAAATAAAGTGCCATGACGCTGTCTGTAGCATGCAGAATGCGGATCTGGAGTTGGGGTGGAAAGAGAAGAGGAAAGATGAAAGAGATGAAGGAGGGATGGGAAGATTAAATAGGGACTCTATCGACTAATACAGGCATTCAATGGAGATGTCCATCACTCAATTTCTGCGTGAACACTCAGTATGAAAGTTTCTTTCATCATCGGTTGTGGCAATGGTCAGGGGCCATTAACTATCATGGGCGAGGAGGTAGTGAAGGGCCAACTTTTAGGGGTTTGTAGTAGCGAATTGATTGCCAGATATTGTATCGTATTAGATTACGTTGGTGGTCCTGATGATGCTAGTTCTGTTTCTGGATATTCTGTTGCAGAGGGGCAAAGTAAATTCTGAAAAGATGGCAGTAATAGGAGTGCCTTCTTCCGTCATATCCTACTCAGCCGATATCTGGCTAGTACACTGCACTATAGGTACTATAATCCCCGATGTCCCCGAGGGGGCGGAAAGCAAAAAAAAAAAAGGAGAAAGAAGGGAAAAGAAGCAAAAAGCAAAAGCGAAGGATCGAAGGATGGAAGAAACAAAAGGAAGCGCCACCAGATAGATGGGGAATGTAAGCATACTAGCAGAGAGTACCCCGTAGATCGCTATCGACTCATCAGATCCTAGTCCAAATAAGCATAAGCTCATCATCGGTGGCGCACGCCCGACAAGGATTCCCCCTGTTACACGCACGATCTCACTAGAAACCTCCCCGGAAGCGAAGAAAAATCTGATCCATCCATATATTCATACAGTGTGAAGTAAAGTAACTCCCAGGTGATGCTAGATGACACAATATACAAAAGAAAAACTGCCTCCCAAATTCCAACCAGCCAACCCAATGAATACGATGATTTGTTATAAGTAAAACGCCTACTACCTACCCATCCTGGGTAAAGTCCTTCTGCACCCGAATACCATGCAATGGAATCTCATCCTCTTCATCGCTGCTGATCCTATCCCGATTGCCCCGGATATTCGTCACCGTGAGCCCGCGATCATGTTTCGGTCGGAGCGCGGTATCGAGCTTGATCTGTGGGCTGATGGTGTCTGCGACCGCCAGGTCATCGGGAAGGTGGTAGAACGAGTGACGGCGGGCCCGGTTCGCGCTGGCTGTTATCCCGGCTGTGCTGTTTGTGCTGTCGACGGGGACCTGGGTCGGGTCGGTCTTGGAAAGAGGGGAGGATCGACTGCGGAAGAAAGCTGGCATGGCGGATTGGATTCCGAGTTTGCGCACGGCGAGTTGTAGGGCGGGTCGGACGGTGGGGAGGCAGGCGGAGACGATCCCGGCGGACATCTCGATCGCGGTCCATCCGACGGTCGGGGCGAGGGTGTAGCTTGAATCGGTGGAGGTGTAGGAGAAAAGGACGGTGAAGCGGTAGGCTGAGGCGAAGACCACGCTGGTTCTGTCAGTTTGGGGTAGGGGGACGAAAGGAGGCAGACATACAAGAAACCCAAACCGAAGGCGATGGTGAGGGCGAATTTCTCGGATAGTCGGAGCTGGAGTTTCCAGACTTGAGGGAGAGGAAGAAACAGGATGACGAGGTCGGTAGCGATGGTAGAGGTTGCGTTGGCGACCCAGGTTCCGACCTGGTTGATGCAGTGGCCCGGCAGACTCGGTTCCCAGACCTTCTGCACGGGGACGCAGATAAAGACGAAAAGGAATGTGATGCAGATAACCCACATAATGACAAAAGTGCCAATGATGTAGGCCCATTTCTTGAAGTAAGTAAAGTGGAAGATGCGGTAGTACATCAGGAGAATGCTGAGCTTGGTCCAGACGAGGTTATAGACGTAGAGAATCTCCGCAACAAGGAGGAATTTAGCGATCATGACAATCCTCCAGGCAGGCAAATTGTCGGCGTGGACACCCATGCCTTCGGAGATCATGGCAAATATGAAGCCGACGACGATCAGATTCCATGCCTGGTGAGGAGTAAGTGGCTACTCTCGGGGGTGATTAGATGGGGGAGGGAGGGAGGTCTTACCATGGAGAACAGGATCATCCAGTCATCCCACCATAGTCTTTGTTTTCGCTCGAGGCGAGAAATGATTCTCAAACAGACGGATATGAAGGCCAACAGCGTCACAGAGGCTGTGGTGGCCGTAGCCCATGTCTGGAGATTCTCAGCAGCCATATCCCATTGCCGGCGGACAGTCAGGAACGGGGTCCACAAAGCAGGAGGACGAACGGATCAATTAATATAATCTATCGAGGGCATTGACCACAAAATTCTGTACTACAGCGCTGCTAGCCTGTTAGCCAGGCCCAAGTCAGCCCCGACCCACTCTGAAAGTGGCAGGAGGTGACTTTCCTCGAGCGGATCCCGGATACCAAGTGGCAATCCATGATGACAGTAAGCATCAATCAATCAGACTCGGCCCTGGGAGTCGCAGACGTCGATCTTCTGGCCTGGACTGCCCCAGCGAGGCAAATCGAGGGCCTTTCAGGAACGCGGAACACAAGCGCCGTTCCGGGCGGCGCCAACGGACGCGAAGGATGGGAACGATTCGTCTTAGTCGAACCAAAAAGTGCGTTTCTAGCTTGTTCGGTACTTCGACACAGTGCTTCCATTCAGCTACGGCTCTCAGACCGCTTCGTTTATCGCTCCCGAGGGACTAGTACTCGATAGATTGTTTGTCTACATCCCGTATTTCTGAACCATCTCCAAAATCGCCGCGTTGACCTCGCCGGGATTTGTCGAATTGAGGTAATGCGCCCCTTCCTTGATCATCACCAATTTCGCCTCCTTCGACCCCGTGAATTTGGTGATCTGCTCTGCAGGCACCGTCGTCGCAAACGGGGTATCCTCCGTGCCCTAACATCCTCTGGGATTAGCATCGGACCAACCAACCATACCATATCCACCCACAACAACACCAACATGAAATAATGCAAATACCCCAAATCTTCCCCCCACCATGAAACTCAACACTCCAAAAAAATAGGAAAAAAACCCCCGAACAACAAAAGCAAAAGAGGGGAAGAAAAAAAAAAAAAAAAAAAAAAAAAAAAAACTCACCTGAAGCCAGTAAACTGGACACCTCACATCTCCCAGGCGCATCAGCAACCCATCTCTCGTCAAAAGGCACATCAGCGCCATGCGGACTTTCTTCCGCCCCTCATCGCCCGCATACACCTGCTTCAGCGTTCGGGTCCAAAACCCCGCCGTCTCCTCCGTCCCTCCTCTCCCGAACCCGATCCCCCCTACCAACCCACACCACACATCGTCCACGATGAACTCGGGCGTTGGGACCGAACTACTCCATTTCTCCAGGAACGAGGCGATCAGCGACACGGGGTCCCAGCATCCTTTGCTGCGCGAGTCCGCGGATTCGTAATCCATCGATGTGCCCAGGGGCAGAAGGCCGAGGGTCTATCATCACAGATAATCAATCAATGGTCAGCGCATGGCTTTACTTACCTACCCGCTGGGAATTGATATGGAGACGGGGGGGGCGGGGGGACGAGGGTTCGAGAAGGAAAACGTACCCGTTCTGGCGCCAACAGGGCCATTCTTGTGACGATCCATCCGCCTTGACTGGTTCCCAAGAGAAATGCCTTCTCGACTCCCAGCTTGTCCATTACCTGCAGCGCCATGATGGCCGAGTCCCAGTAGGTGAAGTGCTCCGCGGAGTGGCAGTGGGTGGCGCCATGGCCAAGGGGCTCGATGGCGAGGAGGTTGACGGCGTTGGTGAGAGTTTCGTCGGAGAATTGCGGCTCGTATAGAGAGACGGTCATGCACATGGAGTTGAGGAGCACGACGGTCGGCTTGGAGGGGTCGTAGACATTATTGTTGGAGAGGCGGTAGCCGGCGTCGATGCCGCCCAGGTGGGGGACGGTGATGGTCGTGGTGGCTGCCATTTTTGCTTGTTCTGAAGATGAACTGCAGGTAATTAGTTGGGATGGTGAGGGGAAATGAGGGGTTTCTATGTGCTATACAACCACTCAATGATAGGGGGGGTGGCTGGGTAAGTGGCGTGTTATATCGCGTGGAGAAGGGATCATTGAAATTCCGTCCCTCTACTTGGAATGTTTGAATTACCGCCTCTGGCCACAGATTTTATAATTCCCCGAGACCCATAGGTGAAAGAGCTAGAGACGTATCTCTGTAAAATTGCCTTTTATGATTCTGGATACAGTGAGTATTGGCTTAGTCATAGTAGAAGATGTGTAAACTACTTACTTAGGTAAGTTTAGCTGTATATACAATACCGTAATAGATTATGGATACCATCTACTGCTGCCGCTGATGGGTCTGGAGAATTGTAAAATCCGTGGCCAAAGGCGGTAATCTGTCATAATGTTGGGAATTTGGAACCTACGGGGACTGACACTGACACTGACAGTTGACAGTCTGACCCTGACTCAAGGGCTGAGGGGACACGCCACCTCAACGGAGGAGATGCCCTTTCTGGCTTCGAGGTCAGTTGGGAATCACTAATCCGAATTCACTAACCGGGAAATCACTCCACTGCCCGCCCCGCGGAGTTCCTCCTTGGACAGTCGCGAGTCGTGACCTTCATGGCTCGTACCCCGAACCCTAAGCTAGCCCGTATCTTTAATGATCACCCCCTTGGCGCAGGCCGTAGCAAATCAGCAGCCCATAGATATGCCGAGGTTTCCCGGCGTTTCCGAAACACGCTCCGCGTGAACCTTGTCATGGACCTCATGGTGCAGTTGTACTCCGTACTGCCGCTCGTTTTATTGGCCAGAACCCTCAATGAACTTCTCACGGGCATTTCTGCTATCGCCACGCGCGCCAGCGGATGGTTTCCTTCTTCGCGAAGAATCGAGTCGGGGACAGTTTGCATAATGTACATCTTGCATTAGGCAGAGATGCAAGGGGGAGATTCGGACTGGCTCTCCACCGCACCCCCATGGGAATTTTGATTATTAATGGTCGGCTCGGCCGGGTATGAGCCGTGGGCCGTGTCTCAGATGTTCCTGGTTCCAGGGTGTGTCACGCAGTTAAGCTTATTATTTTGTCGCGTGGTTGCGGGTATGATAAATTAATATTCTTCGTTATGGGTGGGTTTAGGTTGCCATTCTTTCACCCCCCCTCCCCCCACCTCGTATGCTGGTTCTCGGTGGATAAAACATCTTATGAACGGTGAATCGAGTGGTTGGAAGAAACAGATTCAAGATATAGCAGGTAGCATTTTTTTCCTCCATGTATACTCGTTTCCTTCTCGGCCTGGCTCTCGTCCGCACGATCATTGTTAGCAAGAAGACGTTAACAGGCCCAATCCTCCGACACGGTCACTGGAACACCTCTTATACCTTTGTCATAACTCTCCCCTTATACTCTGAAGAGGGCACCACCTCCCCGTCGCGACCGCCGTCACCGCGAACGGCCTTCACACATAAATATCGTCTGCAATGTTGGAAAGCGCTCTAATGATCCCCATATCCAGAAGGTCCTAGTACGTTAATGCGATCGTCACCCCAATGCCGTGAATCAGACAAATGTCGGACGCGGTTAGGAAGGGGATCTTGCAAGGGCATTTCTTCTCCATGTCTCCCGAAATATCAGCTGTTTGCAAGTGATGTCTGATTAATTTCCAGCCTTGGAGCTTGCTAATCAGCTTAATGACACCCACATACGGCATTACCAGCTCTCGATGAATTCTTGACTGGCATTCACTGAGTCAGCTTCGCCAACATCAAGTCCTGGCATGCCCATTCCACCAGTATTCGGGATGATAATTCGTGCCGACAATCAAGCTTCTGTTGTCGACAAACAAAAGATTAGCGATGGTCTCAAAAGGCTTCATAGCGACATACCTACACTGCATAGTTCTCAAAAACGACAGTATGGACAATGCCGGATCCAGGTTTCCAGAAGCCAATCCCATACATTCACCAGGCACTGCTCAAGAGACCATAGATATCTGTACTCTACAGTCACCCTCTGAAAATACATATCCACTCCTTTCTCTGGGATACGAAGTGGGTGCTGTGCGCATTCGTTGGCCTGCACTAATGAATTGTGACGCCATGATTGCAGTTTCATCATGACATCCAACTGTCAGGCCGCGGTTCCAAAATTGTCCTTGGCATCTAATCTCAGACATCGTGTACCGATTCTCCTCTGGATCGTATAACTGGCTCTTAAGGACTTTCTCGGTCAATATAAGCGGATGCCTGGAGCCTTTATTAAGAGACTCGATGGGGCGGACTTGGTTCGCAGAATCCACATCGGGAATTTGTGAATCGTTAAATCAAAAGGCTTCAGCCCGCCCATCAGTCTTCCTTACTGAGCTTTCAGTCCCTGAAATCGCGTAATCCCGAGTTCCCTTCTGGCACAAACATCGGTATGATGGCTTTCTGGGCAGTATGTGTCGGAATCGCTGGATAATGCTGGTCCAACAGCATGGTAGAAACAACACGTATGGCAAGGCAAAGCACTCGGAGGAGAGACAACACCCGTTAGTTTAACATTTCCCGCTAACCTTGTTGGCTTCGACGAAGGCAATTGAAATGCGGATTCCAGCCGAATAGCGGAAGGCCAAGCCAGAGTACTCCGAGCCGAGTTCCGCAGGCCCGGAGCGCTCCGGGATAAGCTCCAGAATGCGGGGAACGCCCGCCCGCCCGAGTCTCAACCTCACACCAACAACAACTCTTTCAACCTCCGTTCCTTACTCTTGCATCTGCTCCTATCATCCAAACCAATCACAATGAGCATCAAGCCAGACGTTGTGCGTGCATTGCAGCGCTTCTCATCCTGCGATGTAAGTAGATATTACCAGGCCCAGTACTATGGTCGGAGCTCAAGGTCCTTCAGATTGGCGATGCGCTCGTCAAACTCAAAGTCCCCCATGGCGGTTACCTGTCCGGCCTCACAATGTATTCCCCAGCCTTCATGTCTCCCACGGCCAAGGCCTTCGGCCCTGCGTACATTGTGAAGATGGTGCATGCCGCAGACAAAGTCTCGCCAAGTCAGAGTACTCACTTCGCCGACGCCATCCCTAAAGACAGCGTCGTGTTCGTATCCCAGCCCAAGGGCCTGATAAGTGCCTGCTGGGGAGGACTTATGAGCACCCGCGCTAAAAAGCGTGGTGCCGCTGGTGTCGTCATCGATGGCAAGTTTCGTGATATCAACGAGCACCGCGAATTGGGAATGAATCTATTTGCCCGTGGCAACAGCATTCTGGGAACCAATACCTTCACACGAGCGTCCGAGCTGAATGTTCCGGTATCGTACAAGAATGTGGAAAATGGCGGCGAAGTCATCGTCAATCCTGGTGATTATATCATTGGAGACGCGGATGGGGTTGTAGTAGTTCCTCCAGACAGTGCAGAGGAATGCGTGCGCCTCTGTCAGGAGCGCTTTGAGATTGACGAAGAGACGCGGCGTTGTCTAGAGCGAGGAGATGAGATAGGAAGTACTATCAAGCGACTGAGGAAGTAAACAGGTCCTGAGCATGAGCTCGTGCTCATTTTGACATGTATATAACCTCTCACGCCTCTGTGGAGACCTATAGTGGATATTGGCATCACGATGAGCATTACAGCTCATTCTTTCTGGAAGTCAACCCGGGGATATAGGCACTGTAATACGTGATTTGACGAGTTGAAAGTGTCAATGAGACCAGGGCCATATTCATCTCCGTATCATTTCCTCATGTAGGTGTAGATTCCGAAAGTGTACCCCATCCCCGGTCTCCGTGCACAAATTCTGCTGGAAATCTTTCCATCGCATAGTCAATTACCATCGTGTAAAGATATCTCGGTCAGTTGTGTCGGAACGCAGCAACGCCAACTCATCGAGGGGTGGGTTTGGATAGTCCTCTAAATCAAGAAAGTATCCTCGTCAGCTTTCAACCAACTAAAATCAACGGGATTTCATAGGGAGCCTTACTTGCCGGTGTAAGTGACCTTGATCTGGAAAAGTCTGGGTGTATTACTGAGTGGTTAGACGTCTCTTCTGTGGGCTGAATCTTGCTGTCTAGTAGTGTCTTCGGAGCAGTGAGTGATAAGATTGAGCCAACAGTAGGAAATTTGATGATCGCTCCTGATCACCCTGTTCTGTACGTGACAATGGACTATTTAATTGAGAATTCATGTCCAGTCCGATGACCTTTGCAAACAAAAGCCCAGATGAAGGGCCCATATAGCGCTACTGTCGGGAATCCAAATGGAGCGTCGGTATGCGGAGCGGGTGTCTAAATCCTCGAGGGAAGAAATGCTCGCGATTGCGGCTATCGACATAATACGCAGGATGATTGCTCCCGAGCAATCACTTCAGGTGGGGATTTTGCCATCACATAACCAAGGTGTGCCAACACAAAAGGCGTCACTAGATTGGCAACAGTGTGGTGGCGTACCTTGACATGTCTGCGTTGACATCGATTGCAGGCAGTCTGGAACCCTCGTAGAGTGGGCTAGTGCCTCTGAATCGCAACCGCGGGTCTCATTCTGCGACCTTCGCGTGGTGATGTGAATGAAAGAAAGTCTGGGGAAAGCGGAACTCGGTTGTGCGGTTGTACGAGGCGAGGCAGCGAGGCAGCAAGGCCCTCCGCGTCCTGGGCACATGATCGCGTTCCCCACGCGACTTCCCTCTTCAAGCTCGCCGTCTCTCCCCCAACTCCTCCTGCACAGCATGACCCATTGGAATGTTGCGTCTGGATGCAGGCTCTAGCATTTTCTGTCAACTGTCACCACGATCCGAGCACAATCCTATGAGCTCGGTTCCACTTCTGGTCTGGAACTATACGACAGGATCATGCTCCACAACAGACGTCTCCAGGTTGAAGAGGTAAGATCCGAAAGCTCCCGTCGAATTTTGTGGCTCTTACAGCTGAGACAGATATGTTTACGAGTCAAGCTAGGTGATTCCCTTTCGCCGAAAACCTCACATACCCTCCGAAGTCATAAATAAAGACCCTTGATAACCTAGCCTCGGCGTATGTCGATGGCTTGCAGTCGAGTTTTGAACTATATCGACCAAGATGGCGACTCATATCTCTATTGCTCCAGCTAGGGACGAAAACATTTCCTCGGGATATGATGGACATCTGGCTGAGCCGCGTCGAGCGCGAAGAGCTGCATTTCAAAGCAAGGCTCAGAAAGCCATACCGCGCCAACCACGACGCTCCCTGACATCCTGACTTAGAACCACTAATGTGTGCATTTTTCAATGCTCCCACACCCATCTTCTGACATAAGGGTCATATACCCCTTATATGGAGGTCTGGTCGTGTGAAGAAGCGCTATGTGAAGCTCCCTCCTTATCTATCGATAACTCGAAATGGCTAGGGCTTCTGCACTCCAAATCCATTGCGAAGGATTTACGTGCTTATTATGGTTATAAATAGCACAAGGCTGCATTACTGGCAATATCGTTGATCCTGTTACTCCGTACCAGTTCCTAATAAGCCTGATGACCCTGAGTCACATGATCTGTATCACTAAACCCTACAGGGCAATGTCGGGCGAAAAGTTTAACCCCGACCTCCGATATCCGGGGCTCCACCCAGCCGTCTCAGACCCTCAGACTCCCAACACTCAGCAGGTCTAATTTCTGCATTACGTATGCGCCTGCGTTTTAATCCGTTGGACACGATTGTACCGACCTGTGTTTGTGGTCGAAAATCCCAGCCTTACTGCAAACTTTGACTTATGTCATATGGGTGATTCCCAATCAGTCTATAACGATGAGTTGAAAGGATCGCTGGACAGTGGACTAAGATAACATCACCTACAGCGGGATTTCGATTTGGATTCGGCGCAAGCTAAACCTCCACTGTCGGTCTTGGCGCAACGCAATCCTCATAAATTTCAGTCCAGACAATCTCGTCTCAGGGGATCATGCATCTTGCACATGCCACATGCCATGTCTGCCCCTATGTCGTCCGGCTATCGTCACCATCCCTTGGCTCCTTTGCCACCATTAAACCAGTCGTGCGAGAGTTGTAGATCCCTCAAGGTACGCTGTCTGCCGGATCCCACTGTCCCGAGCCAGTGCCAGCGCTGCACCCGGACACGAAGAAACTGCGTGTTTGCGCACACCCTCAGACGGCAGCCTCGAAAAAAGACAGGCTCGCGAGTCGCGCAGTTGGAAAAAGACCTAAGAGATTTGCGGTCGCTCTTACATGGGCAGGTACGACCAGATTCGGATTCTGGCGAAAAAGCGTACGATGCTGGCGTCGTCGCTTCTCCGACAGCTACCGTCCCTAATAAGCTACCTAGCTTCCCGACAACATCAACCTCACTACCACCCCCGCCGTGGCGAATGGAGTCTTCTGGCTCCCATACGGCGTCTACTGTGGGCGATTCAAGTCAGGCCATTAGAAGTTTCAATGCCAGCCCAGCTCCCACCAATGTTAACCTGGCCATGGGGCCCTCCTCGGCTGGGTCGGGCGATGTGGTTGATCGCGCCCTTATATCAGCTGATACGGCACAGAGGCTGCTGTCAGTTTTCATCAACGACCTAACTCAATTCTACCCCGTGGTTGTACTCGACCAGAACACAGATATGGAAACACTACGCAGAACCAGTCCAGTGCTCTTTCTTTCGATACTATCTGCGGCGTCCCTTACTTTAGACACGCCAGATGCAGCTGTGCTGAACGAGGAGCTGCTCAAGCTGTATGCGGAGCGATTCTTCTTAAGACAGGAGAAGTCCATGGAGCTGATCCAGTCCATCCTCTTGATGCTCATCTTCTACTTTCCTCCGAAATCACGCGTACAGGGACAGTACTACCAGTATGCACACATTGCAACCACGATGGCCCTGGAGCTCGGAATCGCGGCCGGAAAAGCAGGGCAAAGGAATCACCGATGCCATGGCGAAGAAGGAGACCTGCCTGTCTCCACCCATAGTGCGCAGGCACGGGCCGTACTAGGCTGTTATCATTTTTCGTCCAAGTACGGGCTCTGAACCCACTGCGTAGTCTTCTCGTGGCTGACAACTCTGTAGCATAGGCATGCGAACACATCGACCGAATATGCTCTGCTTCAACAGTGTAATAGAAGAGTATACGAATCTTCTCAAAAAGTCCTCCAACATCTTGGATCAACAATTAGCGACATGGTTTGAACTGCAACGGATCATCGACGATACACTGTCATCGCTAGGCCATGACAGCACTCTATCAGACACCTCCCTCCTAGAATCGCAGATGATGCCAATCCTGAAATGGTTTGATTCCCGAATGTTACACTGGAAGAATTCCACCCCCAAAGACATGTTCACAGGTAAGCACCGTATCCTAGCTCGTTGATGTGCACACTTTCTCATTCTTCAGTCTGGATGACCCTCGAATACCACTACTTGTATCTTGCCATCTACGAGCTAGCGGCAGGCGAGGGATACCGGGACCCAGACGCTCCTGCGCGCAAATATTACACCCTTCCGCCCTTAGAGGGAAACATGGAGCGACATAAAGCGAACGCGCCCCTCAGCGTCGCACGGGTTCAAATCGTAACGAAATGGATGCTCGCCGCCCATCAATTGCTCGACGCATTCCTGCAATGCGACATCTCCACCATGCGCAAGCTACCCAACATGACTTACACGCGCATAGTCCTAGGCATCTCTTCCCTGCTACGAATCTACCACAAAACGCAGTTCGGCCCTCTGGGAGAGGTAATTTCTTCTCAGATGATTGGCATAGACGGATATCTGGACCGTCTGTCGCAGGCGCTGCTGCGTGCCAGCGGAGAGCAGAAATACCGCGTCCCGAGCAAGTGGTATCATGTCATCGCTGTCAAGAATCGTGACTGGTACGAAAAGCTTCAGGGGCGGCTCATCGCCCCTCCCGCGGATAGCTACCCCTATCTGCGGATCGGGATTCCTCCACCAGCGCCAGGTGTTCCCTTGTTAGATGGTCAGAGGGGTCCCGGGTCGACAGCAACTGTATCCTCCCTTGGAGGGGTGACGGCCTCGCCATACGCGGATCAATGGTACATGGATGATGCTGTGGGGAGGGCTGATTCGTCACGGCCTTTTCCGCCCGTCAGTACGCCTCTTATGTATATGGCGCCGGTACAAGCCGCGACAGAGAATGCTGATGAGGGACCGTTTCCGCCATCGGAGGGTTGGAGAATGCCTGATGAGTCTCTGCAAGGTGACGTGCCTTTTCAATACTGAAGAGCCACGGATTTGAAAATAGCAGGGTGATATCGCAGATGGAACAGACGCGTCTATTGAAGGATTTCTTTCTTTCTTTTTACTTCGTTGCATACATGATTCCCTTTATAGTCTACACACCAGTCCCCGGATTTACTCCTCTGCATCACTAGCAGCATCGATTTTTCATTCCTACGCACAATACTCAAAACCATCACCACAGCCACTGTACACCTCATAGACCCGCGGAAGAAATTCAAAGCAATCCCCATAAATAAAATAAAACACCAACCACCCACGGCCACAACGCTAAGACAAGACAATACTATGAGATCAACCATCTCACAACAATACTGTGGGACCAACTCAGTGTTCTTAGTCTTGCTCTTTTTGTCGGACCCTTGATAAGATGGCATCAGCCCATCACACAAGGCTTATGGGTCCTCCGCACGGAAGTCGGGGGTCGGGGAGCACAGCACATCCGATTCCCGATCAATGCTTGTCGCAGCGGCAGCAGGAAGCAACGAATCGGTGTGATGCAGGGTCAGCCAAGCACAGAGGAGGTGGCTGGTGGAGTAGCTGGTCCGAGGGCCGAAGCTTATATCCGCGGGGTTGGCTGATTGATCGGAATCTTGGCGTTGCGTGTAGCGCTAGCTCCGAGGATGAGGTTTGGCTTTATAGCTCGTGCGGTGATGGGTTCGAAACTTGAATATTGTGGCTGGATGATATTATTCAAGCATAAATGTACCGTTTAAGAGGTCATCTATTTTTCTGGAAATCGCATTGGTGCATAATACCGTTTGACGAACTTCCTTACGGGGATGAGGCATTACAAAATGAGGTCATGGAAATGAGCAAGATGATAGGATTGAATTGATACGCCGCGAGTCTGGGCCGTTGAAATAACCTATTTGCCACGATTCCCCATGTCTCATATCTCCGATCCAGCCACGAGAATCTCAACTCCACGTGCGTCCAAGTCATGGAGGGTGTGCCGTTGATGTTGGGATCTGTAGGTAAAACTTGATCGCTCTCCACATCAACCGGCAAGATGGCCGAGCGGTCTAAGGCGCTAGGGTCAGGTACCTGATCTTACATATTCCATCCAGGAGTATTCCTAGTCTCGAAAGGGGCGTGGGTTCGAATCCCACTCTTGTCATTCCTTTTTGCAAGGATTCCTATCCGCCCGGGATTGCGGGGAGGGAGGATCATTGCTTTTTTTCTAAAGAAAAATGCTTCTAAGGCTATGTGTTTGCATTTTCTGGGAAATTGTCGATTCTGTTCAGAATTATTATTTTCCTGCCGTTCATGTTGGTCTCTCTTGTATCTTTTTTTTTCTCTTGTACCTTTTTTTTTATGGATTTTTGGTGGACTGTTCATTGGAGGGTGGACTCAGATGTGATGTTTTAGCTCTACCGAATAGTTATATATATCGAGGGTGATGAACCGCATGGGCGGAAGGACTCAGCAATTCTACTCACAGAAAGCCCGCAAATAGTAACTGCAGAACTCAAAGCCAACCAGTATCAGTATGATTTCTACAAATGAAAAACGACATACATGAATAAAATTCATTCTCACTGACAGGCACCGGCAACGAGATCTGAACCATGTAACTGGTGGCATACAGGGTCCCATCGTGAACCAACCCCGTTCGTCTAGTGTATCATATGATTCAATGGGCAAGATTCCAGAGTCGAAGATGATCAAGACCAGCTTGAAAAAAATAAGTAATACATCCACAGATCATGATTATTATTACTAATATTAAAAGCATCCTGCATGTGCTGTCATCCTGTTTAAGGGGATAAGTTATGACCGGGACAGGAGCAAGTCGGACGGACCAGGGCTACACGTGCCTAATAATAAACCAGGAAGACCTATGACAGGAAAGATATTGGCAAGCCAAGTTAATATGCTTCCTAAAACCCCTCCTCACAATTTCAACTTTCACTGCTTAAGGAGAGATGGGACACAGTCTCCTGGAGGACCGTAGATGGCCTACGCTATGCTTAATCTACCTTGATGGTGTCACAAAAATGACAAAATTTCAACAACGGGCAAGATGGCCGAGCGGTCTAAGGCGCTAGGGTCAGGTACCTGATCATACATATTCACTCGAATATTCCTAGTCTCGAAAGGGGCGTGGGTTCGAATCCCACTCTTGTCATTCACTTTTTGCCTTTTTGTCCTCTGCAGCAGAGCTGCCTGCTATTTTTTTTTTAGCACTCACTGTCTATATAGCACCCCCCCCCCAATGTATTCTCTCCCATGTCACATGGTATCTAATTAATGATCAATCCGCAAGTACTCCGCTCCCTACTCCGTAGTGCTTTTGATATTGTTATGTCCAACCCTCACTCGATGAAGAATCTCGAACATCAACTCTCGAGTCTCATACGCAACACCCCTTTTATCAATGTATTACCATGGCCTTTTCCCAGCGCTGTTGATATCTCCTTTACGACCAGAACCACACTGAAAATCCCGAAAATACCACAAGAAACGACCCCACTACTGTTCAGATTCATCCCCCGAGTAGTAGTAGTATCGTCCAATACTCCGCACTAGCAACCCCAGCCATATACAATTCATGTAGGAACCACCGTGGAAATACACTTCTGGGGTCTCATAGATAAAATCCCACTGTACAGATAGAATTACACGACAGTGGAGCTACACCTCTGAACCGGCATTGCATAAAATGCGGGACTCGTACCCTAACAGCATCAAGCTCTCAATGCCCCCCCGGCTTACACAATGCTTACCCAACCCAATAGCAGAGCAGTGGCGTTGTGTGTATGTATGTACCTTTCAAGATACAATCCGACCACATCCCTACGACCATAGCATCCATGTTCTAGCCACTTTCCATATATACTCCACGACCATTATTATGTAGGCGAATTCTAGTCCTACTCAGTATCTGATTTGATCTCATCACCCTGTTGTAGGAACATAGAGCACAAGATATGACTAATCTTCAACAACCGGGCAAGATGGCCGAGCGGTCTAAGGCGCTAGGGTCAGGTACCTGATCATACATATTCATCCGAATATTCCTAGTCTCGAAAGGGGCGTGGGTTCGAATCCCACTCTTGTCATCACTTTTTGCTTCTTTACCTCAGCCAATCACGCTCTGTCGGTACCCAATGATTCTTTTTGGCAGAAATATGAGGCGTGGACCCAATCTCACAGTAGAGCTTGGTCGAATTGGCGCCAAGTTCATTTATCACGAGTCAAAATTGAGTGGAGACTTTAATTAATATTAAAATCTATATTATAAGTCAAGTTATGCCCATCCGATCATTCAACACAAGTGGGCTTCCCGAGTTGACTTATAGCTTTAGCCAAAAGGCTTTGCGCATAAAGCACGTGTGCCTCATATAGCACCCATGGTAGTCTTTTGAAGTCCCTCGTAGCCTGACCTTCAGGGTGTATATTGCTGCATTCGATGGTCACATATGTCAATCTCGCCTTTTCATCCGACACCCTTTCAACAATGAATTCCTGAAATCCGCCCTCCATCAACCGCCACGGACATCCGTATGAAGCTGCCTGATCAACTGATTTGACCAGCCCGTCTGGGAATTTCCAGTACATGACGGCGCCTGCCGTATCCACCTCACTTCCCTGAATGACATCTCTGTTCGAAAAGAACTCAGAAACCGGTTTAATGGCATCTGAAGGCAGATCCAGAGGCTGTATAGAAGCTCCGGTTGTTGAACTCCAGGTCCCGAGCATGAAGGCTCCAGGGAAAGCTCTATCTCCGAATAACATACTAGCAGGCATGAATGACAATGAGGGTCGCGATTTATCCAAAAACGTTGCTTCTGGACCCGTTGCTCGCGCGTCTAGAAATGCGGCAACGAAGTTCTGCATCAGATGGTGTGCGTCGTGCTTCGCAACATTGTCCTGATTGCTCGATGCCCCGTATCCCGCGAGTAGTGATAGTGGTACTTCAACTTGGTGTGCTGTGAAAGAAGGAACCCAGTGTGTTTTGTCGCCCCCTGACCATGAGGCTAGTAGTGTTGATGTTTCCATTCCCCATGGCTTCTGGGTGGGGCTTTCCCCCGCCCTCTCTAGGAGATAGCGACATGCGCTTGATTGGGGAAGATCGGTGATGGGGATTCTGGGACATGATCGGTCGAAGTGTCGCCTGGTGAAATAGATGGCCACGCTGCCAAAGGCTGCCACGGAAAGTATGGCTGTAAGTCGGGGTCGGGCTTTTATGAAGGTCATGATGCTTGTAGCAAAGAGGGACAAAATTGTAGTAGGAGTGTGAAAGATTAATATATTAAATCAAACAGCCAAGAAAGTAAGGTATGTGTTATTTAGTGTGGTACCTCAAAAGTATGTATGCAACAAAATCAGCCAAGAACTCGAAACAACAGCGAGCTCAGCTCGCTTTAAAGAAACCCGCACTTGGAAATCGACGATGCCAGAAACTAATAAACTATACACGATGCGTTGCCCGGAGTTTGACTGTGTGAGTCACAAAGAAGCTATTGCAGACACGATGCATTGCAAAACGGCGGGGAATCCCGGGTCGCTCAACACTACAACCCTATTCATCCCGGCAGCCCATTCACCGGCTGCACTTCTGAGATACTCAAATTATTACACCCATTTCATTATTGAAGCATACCTGTCTCAAAGATCCCTTCGAAAAGAGATTTAATATAAACTCATGTCCGCCCGGCCTGCACTTATAGTATGGATCAATGACCTCAATTAAAGCTCCGTTTGTGTAGCATAATATCCTACCAAAATATCATCCAATAGGGGCAATGGCGCATCTGGGAGCGCGTCAGACTGAAGTAAACTTCGGCCATAGGTTTCATCCTTCGGGATGTCCCTGTAAATCTGAAGGTGGCCGGTTCAAGCCCGGCTTGCCCCATTATTCTTTTTTTCTTTCTTTTTTTCTTGCCCAGTCAGGTTCCGTCCACTCACTCCTCCAAAAAAGGGATAAACGAACCACCTGTATATGATGAGAATTGCAAACCTTAATACCCGAGGAGTACGGAGCGAGTTATTTTGCAAGCTTCATCCAGGAAGAGATCATACATTATCACGAAGCGGTATCATACAATGCAGTATAAACAGCAACTTGGACACCATGCACTGAAACCGGCAATCAAGACTAATTAATGCCTCATCCCAATGAGCTTGTAGCAAATATTTAGTGATCATGTCACCAACTTTGTTATACTCTTGTACCGCTAGTCTTTTATATAGACCCGACTCTCTAGTTTCGAGCCATCGACCCTATCCAGAGGACTCAATAGGCCATTTGATAAGGCCATGTCGTTGCGCTTTAAGATCATGCGTTGCCAGTATGCACTGGCCACTGAGCACGCTTTTAACCAAGCGTCCCAGCGTCGTCGTCGTCATCGATATTCGAGCTTGTTTCTGGGGTCTTTCCCAAAGGAGATGCCCCATAACAATCCATAAATTGCATTAGCCCCGTTTTCGCAATAAATGGACCCAATGTTCTGTTTAAATCTGGTACTGACCCTTCTCCAAAGCCTCACTAACTGGCCCTCTCGCATGGGTAACATCTGCCTGCAAGTTCCCTAGAAGCTCTTTCGCATATACCGCAGCAACTGTCGCAGCGTAGGGCTGCCAATCCCCAGTACTTTCCCGGTCGGCATAGTCGCAAATGCCTCGGATAACGATGCATGGGAGGTCATTCATCACCCCTGCCGCTCCTCCAGCTTCAATGCAGAGTACATGCCCGGCAAAACATTTATCGAGGGCATCCCGCGCTTGTGCATCTTTGACTACCCTATTTCCAGAAGCGATTAGGCCATGATAGACCCTCACTTCCTTTCGTTCCTGCGGCTCCTCTGGGCTTCGCTTTACCTGTCCATTTTCAACAGGCTTAGGCGCAAGCAGCCATAAGGTCAAGATATAGAAAATCGCAGCAACAACAGTTTGACACAATCTCAATAACATGTACCCTTGTGTGCGTGATCGACGTGGGCCGTCAAGCGCCGCCCATGGATCCTTCAAGGTATCACACCTGGTATATTGTGGCACCAGATGCGGGAAACTCTTTTCCAAGTCACCCAGATACTTATTTATGCTCGAACCAAAGATTTCGTAGTCGCTTTTCAACCGATTCGACGCATTGAGGAGTATATTCGGAGGCCGGTTCAACGGCCCAGTCTGTACAGTTCGCCCACCACGTTCCAATTTCCCCATATCCCATTGCACCACCCCAGGGTACTGTAAAACAGGATGACTGACGACGACATCGCCCAGGCTGACTTTAAAAGGAAGACCACTGCCGGTCCCGACCATGAGTCCGAACTTGATTGATTGGAAGGTGTGAGTCATGTTAGCTGCAACGGTCGCTGCGGCATTCGTCCCTGTGGTTGGCAGATATGCAATGACGATGTTATAACCGGCGATCGAGCCAAGGTTGTATGCATTGTGGTCGTTGCGTGGTTTGGGGAGTTGGTCATGTTCTTCATCTAGCATCGCTTGTGCGGCGGTTCGTTCTTCAGGTAGGGCGCAGATCCATGCTATGGTGTAGTCTTCATGGGAAAGACTTTTTTGCTTGTGGATTCTGTCTTTGTTTGGTACCATCGTGGAATCGTGTTGATATATAGGTTAAATGCAAAAAGAACATAGAAAGATATGTATGGCGAGTGTTAAATTCCTCTGTGTCGAACTTCGGTCTGACAGTGTTGGTCGAAGTCTTATGAAGAGATGCTGGCGGCTAGGATATCCGTCTAACGCATTGCTATAGGCCTCTAAGGGCGAATAATCTCACCGCTTCATTGGCTGGGATAGATGTCGGTTTGGACCTGTGTTTCAAGCTTTGGATTTGCGGATCTGGATTCTGTCTCTATTTGTTCGATGGGGCGACGAGGCTGAAGTCCAGCCTTCTCAGCCGGATCAGGCTGCCACGTCAGTGTGCTGAGCATGGGTGTGAGACTGCAATACTCGAGACGGGAAAACGTGAGGAAGTTGAAATATATACACTCATATCCGGGGATATCATAAAAGAGGGAGCTCTTCAAGAAAACTGATCAGAAGGATGGTCAGGATATCCTATGGTTAGCCCCAGAGTAGGAAGCCGCCAGGTCCGGGGACGGCAACAAAGCCGAGCCCTACGTTGCGGGGCTTAGACCAGACCATGACTTTGTTGATGAGACACCGGATGCATGTGCGGAGTACAAAGGAATAGTTTCATCTTGACCGTCTTTTGATCAGGTTAAATCACCACATCTATTCACTTGAATCCAAGACTGCAGCCTAGACCGATTATCTAATGTCCAGCGCTAAAAATAGACTGCCGTTCTAGCGCTTGCCTCTGGATTGTGGACGCCAACCTTGATGTGCCATATCTCTTGTTTTTTACTATTCTTCAATAGTCTATGACATTTCAATTCCACCTTTACCCATTCTTTCAAGTAAACCCCCGATTTGGTATGACGTGGTAAAAAAACAAGCGGCAACCCGATATTACCACTAGGTAGAAACAAAACACGCCACGCGTCACCCGGAAACCCGCCCTCGGGGGCCGTGCCGTGGGCCCATCGCCGCGGTTCCCCCCCGATCTCTCGCTCGCTCCAGGCTTCCAGGCTCATCGGAATTGTAATCTGGCACCAACTCAATCCGAACCACACACAACCTCAACCATGGGTAGGTCTGAGGGCGACAATGTTTCCCCGAAAGACCGGGTGCTCTCGCCCCGGCACATCGAGGGCTTGATCGCTGCAGGACAGTCGATCGTCATCATCGACCGGAGAGTGCTTCGCATCGACGCGTTCATTCCGTACCATCCCGGCGGTCATAAACCGATCCAGCATCTGATCGGGAAAGATGCCTCGGATGAGGTCATGGTGTAGGCGTCCATTTCGGGCTGATGGGATGCATGGATAGATTCAGGCTAACACGTCGAATAGCTTCCATTCGGAGGAGATTCGAAAGCAGATGTTCCGGTACCAAATCGGTAGAATTGAGGGCCGGTGGCGGAATTTTGTACCGCCCATTCAGGGTGGTCGGTTTCGAGCTTCTGTGGAAGAGAAAGAGAAAGAGACAGATGAACAACAACAACAACAACATATCTATTCGGACGAAAAATTGCACAGTACCAATCACTCCGGCATTGAGCAAGATGACGGTCGCCTCGACCCCATATCGCCCGCAGTTACCGAGCTGAACACCAAAGAGGAACAGGCCTTCCTGGACAGCGAGACAAAAAAAGAAATCAGCCTGACCCTAACGCGCTACCCACCCCTGGACGAAGCCACGCAGGGCGAGATTATCGAGAAATACCGACGCCTCTATGACCAAATCCAAGCCGAAGGGCTGTATGACTGCAACTACATGGCATACGCGCGGGAATTCGGACGCTGCGCCCTGATCTTCGGGGTCATGCTATTCTTCCTGCACATTGAATGGTATTGCACCAGCGCAGTCTTCCTGGGCTTCTTCTGGTCGCAGTTGGTATTCTCCGCCCACGACGCAGGCCATATGGCCATCACGCACAACTTCACGATCGACAACCTCATCGGGATGACCATCGCGGCGCCAATCGGGGGCCTTTCGCTCGGGTGGTGGAAACGCACCCACAACGTGCACCACATCGTGACCAACGCCCCCGAGCACGACCCGGATAACCAACACCTGCCATTCTTCGCCGTGAACCACCGCTTCATGGGGAACATCATCTCGACCTACCACGAGCGCCTCCTGCCCTACGACAAGATCGCCAAGTTCCTCGTCCCCTACCAAGCCTACCTCTACTACCCGATCCTCGCCCTGGGCCGATTCAACCTCTACGTCCAGTCCTGGATCTTCCTGATCCAGGGACAGGGCCCCCGAAAGGGCATCGCGTGGTGGCACCGGTGGTTCGAAATCGTCGGCAATGTGATATTTTGGATTTGGTTCGGATACGGGCTCGTCTACCGGTCCATTCCCAGCGCGTGGAGCCGATTTCTCTTCGTGATGATCAGCCACATGGTCACCATGCCGCTCCATGTGCAATTCACCGTGTCGCATTTCGCCATGTCGACGATGGATCTGGGCCCGCATGAGTCGTTCGCGCAGCGCATGCTGCGCACCACCATGGATGTCGATTGTCCCGAGTGGTTGGATTTCATCCACGGGGGCTTGCAGTTCCAGGCTATCCATCATTTGTATCCCCGCGTCCCGAGACATAATCTGCGGCGCACGCAGAAGCTGGTGCTGGAGTTTTGCAGGGATGTCGGCATTCCGTATGCGTTGTATGGGTTTGTCGGCGGCAATAAGAAGGTCGTGGGGAGCTTGGCCGAGGTGAGTCGCCAGGCGGCTATTTTGGCAAAGTGTCAGCAGACGATTGCCGAACGGGGCGACTTGCTTCATGGTCGTTGAGGGAGAGGGGAGGCGGGGGGGGAGGTTTTACTGATTTTCTGAGTTGTCAGGATGAGTTGTACTGTTAGACGTAGATAGCATCGAGGTTCGAAGATTCTAATGTCGTAACTGGTTACTGGGTTGATAGACCAACCAGCATGGAAGAACGAAAAAATAACATGCTAAAAACTCTTCCCAAAGTGTGAATGCTGGATAGTCAGAATTTTTAAGGAATCAATAGGTCCTGCCTGATCTACCGACACCCCCCTGTTCCAACGACGCCCCCACCGACCCAAAAGGGCAAAATACGATCATGTGCTATATATAAAAAAAAAGGGTAGTATGTTAGAGGGCTAGGGTACATTTTAGGGCTTGCACCGGCCTGGATGCATGATCAGGCTAATGTACATATATCTGCCTGCACATAGCAAATGAAACCTGCGTGCCTGCGTACAATCAACATCAGGGTCCATGGTATAATAAACCTATCATAATCCCTGGATGATCCCTACCATGCACTGACTGGCACCGGTGGGCCGGCCCCCTCCCCCAACCCGGCAATCCGCGACCGCAGCGGCTCGGTCCGGTCCCTGCCCCCTGCCCCCTGCCTGGCGCGGCTCTCAGAGCTGACCGGATGGGGGGGGGGGGGGGATATATCCGGACCAGGGGTATCGACACGCCTTGATCCGGGGTTCTTGTCCCGGGGCGACAGGGGCAATCATTCTAGATAGAATAGAACCAACGACAGAACATGTTCCCAAGAAGTGGAGTCAATTGGGGCGACGATTGGGATTTCCTCACGGGGGTTCGGTTCGGTTCGAAACACGCGCTACAGCGGCGCGCTGGTGGCTTCTTCACCCCACGAACCACGATGCCGGGACCGATTGGCCTGGCTGGGTCGGCCAGACGCAGGGTCACACAGAACCCACAGTTTTAGGTTTGGCAGGACAGGCCATCCACCCAACGCAAAGAGTGGAAAATGGATCATGAGCTGACCGGGAGTCTGGATCATTCTCGCCCGCCTCCCCGACTCTTCTTCTTCTGTCGCGACTGGAATTCGGTGAGTGACTGTCCCTGCCAGCCAAGCCAGCCACCACGCCAAAGTCCAAAGTCTACGGTTCGCTACAGAGGGTTCCAGAATCCGAGGCAGTCAGTCAGAAAGGAGAGAGATGGAGAGGGATGGCGCAAATAGTATACAATCAGGCAATGTCGCACCAGCACTCCAATACTTACCTGTTCGACGGACAGACCCCGCCCGATTCTCTCCTCCATCCATGCAGGATGCAGGGTGATAACACCATCCGCTCCCTGAGCACTGTGAGTAGACAGTGTTGACGTTTAAACGAGGCGGATTATCTGAGTCAATCGGCCGGTGAATCATCTAGGTAAGTGGTTGGGATTAGAATGGAGAAGGGGGTCAGTAGATGAGGGGGAGTAGTGTTGCTCAAGCGCGAGGATGGAATAACTCGCAACCAGGGCTATGTGTTTTTCTTTCTTTTTTTTCTCTTTTCTTTTTCTCTCTTTCTCTTTCTCTCCTTTCCTTCTTACCAAGTTGTGGCGTTGAACTTTGACTCACCTGCACGATTTACGCGACATTTAAGGGATTTACTTAGGTACTTTGTATCAGATAGGTTCCTGCTTCACCGAAGGAAAGCGCCCATATATCTAGGTAGGAACCCAGCTGGCACGGATAGCACGCTGAGTGAGGCTAATAATAGAACCTAGATTGAATTGAATTGCATTAAATTGCATTAAATTGAAAAAAAAAAAATGAACTTGACGCGAATAAGACAGTGAAGAATGATGCATACAGGCTACAGGCTACTCACTGTCTACGAGGGAATGAATAGAGCTGGACCAGAGAAACCACAACGTGAGCGAGAGAAAATAGCAAATTTGGCAATTTAGATATAGCAAACAAACAAACAAACAAAGGTCATCGTCTCCGTCGACATGACAAACCCCCTACAGCAGCACACTCCCTGACTTGACCTGCCACTCCCCGTCACGCGCCAGAATCCCGTGCTCTATTTCCGAACGCGCCATATCCTTATCCTCGTACTCTGAGTCGGACTCCTGGTCGCTCGTGGAGTCAGTTTCCCGGTGCTCGGTAAACACCTCCGCCCGGAGGACCTGCTCGGGGACACTGGGCCCCATACCTCGCGCCGGTGTGTCCGTGATGCAGAGCCCCGGTGACACGAGGAGGAGGACCTGGCCCCCCTTGACAGGCGCGGTGAGGGGGGCGTCCGGCGTAAAGCTGAAATGGTGCACATGGGGTTTGACCGCACCCGACGCCGGATTGAACGTCGAAAGCTCCGGCAGCCGGTCCACCCGCAGGTTTGCGTTCATCCCGCCCAGGGCCATGAGGCTGGCTTTCGCTGCAAGCTGCATGATGTGGCTTAGGGAGCTGCGGCGCGCCCTCTCCACGTCGGGGTCCGTCACCCCCTCGAGCACCAGCTGGAAGACCTCGCGCCCCAGGAGCTCGTCCGTGAGGGCGTCCACCAGTGCCGCGTTGTGTTTGTGGGTGGCATTGCCCAGCTCGTTGGCCCGGAGGTTCATGCATGAGTACCGGGAGAGATTGCAGAGGGCGACGGTGTGCGACTTCCACCAGGCCGCATCCCGGGGGCTCCCTGGGCAGATTTCGAGTCAGCGACCGCCTCCACGACACGGACGGAGAGGGGAAAGGGGGGAGGAAGACATGACCGCTCACCGATGTAGAACCGCTCGTAGAGATACTCGAGACGCTTGTAGAAGTCCGCATCTCCGCCCTGATCCGCCGCGTCGCTCCTCGCGTCCAGAGACCAGAACGGACGGTCGATCAGCCTGGCGAAGATGTGCTTGAAGATCATCGACTCGCCGAGAACATGTCCTGTAAACAACTGGGCGCCAGTGGGGAGGCGGGCATAAAGATGATCCCAGTCCTCTTGGACACACTGCCCGTCCAGGCTGGTAATAATCGCGCGTTTCTGATCGGGCGACAGGGCCGTCAGGTCCTCCCGCCCGAACTGACCGGCCCAGTGAAATACTAGAGTCTTGAGTACCTTGAAATGGTCCCTGAGCTGGCCAGGACTGCTCCGAAACCCGTTGCAGCCTCGGTACATTTCTTCAAAGTCCATCATCATTTCCTTGTAGCCTTCGTGCAGGCTGAAGTACATCCGCGGACTCAGGCGTCTCTCCTCTTTCTGCGCTGAGGTGGGCGGGGCTTTGCGCTTGCGGTCCTCTTGATCTGGGGGTCTGGCCGTGACGGCGTCGGCGGGAGCCTTTGGGGGCATCGGGTGGTCTTGCTGGCCCTTCTTGTCCTTCTTGTCCTTCTTGGCCTTGCGGGAGCGAGTGTTGACCATGATGGATTGGATATACTGAGCAGTAGGCGAGATATAGAGAAAAGTATAGAGAGAATGAAGTAGAGAGAAGTGGAGAAGTAAGAGAAGTAAGAGAAGTAAGAGAAGTAAGAGAAGTAAGAGAAGTAAGAGAAGTAAAGAGGAAAGGGAGCAAAACTGGAGAAGAGGAGAAAGAGGGGGGGGGTGTTACCATTCACCCTTCCTGCTGCCCTTCCTTTGGCTCGCGCATTTGACTTTTCTTTGTCTCGGATGGCGGTCTTTGTCGGTGGTGGCGGGAGAGGTTCCCAACTTAGGGCATGGATCCAGACGTCGTGGATTGAGACACGCGGGCTGAGACAGGGTCACTGCGATGCGATACATGTACTGCATGCACCACGAAAAGGAGAAGAGGAGGAGGAGGAGGAGGAGGAGGAGGAGGAGGAGGAGGAGGAGGCCATAGGTAATATAAGAGAGAGAGGATCCAACCTGATGTATCTTGCGTCCTCTCTACACTCCAACCTATCTATATCACCCTAACCCAGTGCACCCTATTCATCCATTTATTCCATTTATTCACCCATCTGTGTAGCATCCTCAACAAAATGCAGAAATACATGGACCGCTGGACCGTGGGTATCGATTTTGGGGCGACGAAAACCGGTACGTCAAAGTTGACCTCCGGGCTCAGATCTACCCCCAGCAGCTAACTCGGGCATTCGTCCACAGTCCTAACGTACAAAGCACCGGGGGAAGAGGATATAATTGATTGGAATCACCCGAGCCACCCCTCCATCATCCCCATCCCCTCGTCAATTGCCTACGGGGACAACGGTGCTCAAGCCTGGGGGCACGACATCGGGACGGATATGCCGGCGCACAGGTTCACCAAACTCCTCCTTGACGACCTTCGCGCCTTTGACCCGGCGGATCAGCGTAGGATCAAGGCTATGGTGGGTGCCAGATCTTTGGATCTCCCCCCCGGCACGAATTGCACCATCGTGGTGGGACACTATCTCCGCCAGCTGCGACAGACCTTTGAGGAAGCGATGAGAGTTCAATGGCATCTCCCGTGCCTCCCTCCATTTGACTGGTGGTTCACGCTGCCGGTTAACTGGAGCTTTGAGGCCGAAATAAATATGCGCACTGCAGTAGAAGCCGCTGGCTTCTATGAACGGCCGGTCGATACGGTGCACTTCCTGTCGGAGGCGGAGGCGGCCATGGCCTTCGTGGCCTCCCACCAGCCCGGTATCCAAGTGAGTTCTGGAGCTCTTACTCGCATTACCGGCGACGCACAGCTTGCTGACATCTGGGATAGCAGGTGGGCGAAACAGTGATGGTATCTGACAACGGAGGTGCTACCATAGTGAGCTCCCCCTCCGAGATGGGCAGAGCCACCGGCTGACTCGTGCTAACTTTCCAGGACATCGGCACCTTTCTTGGTTGATGGGGGTGGGCCCCCTGGCCGTCCGCCAGCTCACGATGGTAACCGGTATGTGCCTGGGCCTTGCAGAGATCCTGGTCGGATCTCCCCGGAGAAGACTAACCGGCGTCTAGGGATCATGGGCGGCGGCATCGCAATAGACCTCAATCTCTATGATTATCTTGTCAAAAATATTAGAATGCCTATTCCCCGAGTTGATACAGTTATACGCGCTAAGAAGCAGTTCATTGATCCCGAGATGCCCATCTGTCTGGCGGTGCCAGGGGGCGTCTACAACACAAGGAATCAGGCACGCGCCCAGTCTCTTCTCCCGGGCTGAGTTGTGGGCAACGCCATTAATCGCATTGTCGAGATCATTGTGCAGTCTATCACGGCCCAGCTTATACAGGTTGGCGAGCGGAAGCTGCCGCCAATATGCATTCTGGTCCTTGTGGGCGGCCTCAGCCGGAGTTGCTATATTCGAGACAGAATCACCCAGCACATCCAGCAGCTCGACCACGAGATTGAGACGATTGTGGGAAAAGACCCGTAGGTCCTCCCTTATTCTACTCTCACACTCACTTCCGACTTTTCTGCTTATCTGCTTTGTCCCAGAATCCTAGCGGTCGGGCGCGGGGCAACGCTCCGGGGTGTGGCAGGCATCACCCCTCAGGTGTACGATAGCCTGCACCACTACGCCCTGGCTGTCCCCACACGAGGGGCGGACAACGACCAGGCGTACGCCTCGTCCCGCCATCCCGTCATCACCCCGGGGAGGAGGTACGTTAGCGGGCAGAGAGGGAGCTTCGTCGCCGAAATGCGCTTCGATGAAAGGGATGTAGTGAGACTGGGGGTCCTCAGATGGACCGACGAGCCAGGTGAGTTGATAGTCGATCTCTCCAGCGCCTCGCGGAGGCCCCTCCTCCCCCCAGATGCCGCTGACCGCGCTCCTCGATCATATAGGCGCGGGCTGGATAGCCGAGTTCACATGTGACCTGTCGGAGATCAACCTCAGCTACCTCAACTGTTCCCGTACGAGGGGTGTGACGATCTATCGCCTCGACATCCAGGTGCAGTGGGAGATCGTGGTGACCATTCGGCGGGCCTTGCGGTGGGTCGTGAGGGCCCATGGGATAGAAGTGGCGCGTAAGATACATCCTATCGAGGGCTTACGCCCTGTGCAAGATTGAGGGGGGAGTGGTTGTTGTGGGTCAGGTCGGTATATACCAGATAGATTGTTATATATTTCGGTTACGCTTCCTTCATTCCATCCCGCGCTTTGTAGACCCCGTGTATCCCTCGTAGTGGCCTGACAACCTCCATCCGCCGGACGCAGTGGGTCCCTGGTCGCGGAAGACACGCAGTCCAAAGGTCTGGTCGGGGAAGGAGGCCATCTCCCTCGAACATGGGTCCCAGTGGTAGGGGCAGGAATCAAGATAGTTGGTGGTGGGGTGGTAGAGAGGTGGAGAGGTGGAGAGGAAAGAGGAAAGAGAGAGGATAATCATGCCACATCTTCCGCCTTCCTGTCTGGCGATAGCCCGCCGGCAGAATGATACGATACCGTTTTGATACATAGACTAGGCCCAGTTAGGAAGGTAGTTCTATGCGCGGCCAGCCAGGCTAATTGTCAAATCCAGTATCATTCAGTATCACAACTACTTAGGTGTCTGAACACCTTTTTAGCTGAGTGGTCGTTTTGATCTATTACTAATACTATCGCGCGCAGGCTGACAGGCAGATAGAATATCTCAATTCTATGATATTTTCTTACTGACCGTAACTTTCAGGTGTCATCTTGCCCTTTGTAGAAGGCGGTGGGCGAAGAGGTGTGGCTGTAGCGGTCGGACGTGAAGCCCAGTCATATAATTAATACTCCGTACCAGGGCTGCAGTTGGTTGGCTCTAATCAGTTTTAACTAGTATATTTACTTCATCCACAGTATATTAATCTGTATCGATAACCTGGTACGACGGAGTAATCACCAGTTAAGAATGATAGTGGGATTCAAGGACTGACTAGACAGTCGCCTCAAAACTCGCCAGTCGCCCGTCCACATCGCCACACAGCAGTCACACAGCGTTCTTTTCTCTTCGCTCACATTCCCCTGCTGCCTCCAACGAACACAGAGATATGCCCGCGAGTCAGACAAGCCTTATGTGATGAGGAGGGCACGTTCCGAACCGTCTCAATCACGCTATCAGCCCATAGATATGTGCAAACCCAAAAGCCCAACGCATTACTCGCACCCCTGTCAGAAACGCACCAGTCACTGAATGCTTGATAGCAACGTGCAGGCTCTCTTGCTGGTAGGGCTGTCCAAGCCCGGCGGACGGAATCCACGGGTCCATGCACGTGGAGAAGAGGTCGCCGCTGATTGGCCCTCAGGCGCCAAGCTTTACAGTATCCGCCAATCACAGCCGTGAATGATAAGGCGCGAGGGAATCTTATCAAGTCATCTCCGAGAGACGCGGATTGGCCGGGCTGCTTGTAGGGCCATGTAACCATGCGTGTCACAAGTCCTATTAAAGCCTTCCCTCGTGCTCCTGTGAGTTGAGTTTTGCCAGGCTGGCTTTTTTTTTTGGATTCTGTTTCACGCATTCTTGTCCTTTTTTGCTCGTCAAGATGTCTGCGGAGAAGACACTTCGCGATCCCCAGGCCAAGGATGATGGCCTGCAGGTGCAGGCCGTGGACACGTTCGAGTCCGATCCTTCGGCTGAAGTCGCACAGAAACGGCAGAGTCTGTCGGATTACTTGACGATTGTGAGTTGCCCCCTGCCGGATTTTACTGTTAGCAGATCTGTATTCGATCCTTTCTGACTGGACTGTCTTAGCTCGCTAGTGGATTCGCCCTCATTAGCGATGGATACCAGAACAACCTCATGTACTTTCCCTTTGCCGATGCCATCAAATCGAATCGACCGCGCTAACGCTGCTCAGGACAATGGCCAATGTTCTCCTCAAGAAGGAATACCCTAAGCAGTACACCTCGATCGTTTCCACCCGCGTATCCAACGCCCTGCTTGTGGGAGAGGTGATCGGTCAGATCGTGGTCGGGTACGCACACAACCACTGTCCTTCATTCTTCACGATAATTTAACTGATGAGCCCTCTGCCTTCCAGTCTTACCTGCGACTACATGGGCCGTAAAGCCGCCATGGTCTTCACCACATTGATGATCGTCTTCGGAGGCATTCTGGCCACCGCCGCGCACGGCGCCACCATCAGCGGCATGTTCTGGATGCTGACGGTGTCTCGAGGAATCATCGGTTTCGGTACGAGCGACTCCCCCGCCCACAATATGTACAAGTACTAACCATCCCCAGGAACCGGTGGTGAATATCCCGCGTCGTCGGTATCTGCGTCCGAAACAGCCAACGACTTGGCCCTGAAGAAGCGTGGTCCCGCCTTCATCATGGTGACCAACTTCCCTCTGTCATTCGGTGGTCCGTTCGCCGTACTGGTCTTCTTGATCGTATTCTCCGCCTGTGGACAAGCCCACTACAGCACCGTATGGCGCGTGTGCTTCGGTATCGGCTGCATCTGGCCGCTATCCGTGTTCTACTTCCGGTGGCGCATGCTGAACTCGGCCCTCTACCGCCGAGGTGCCATGAAAAAGCAGGTCCCATACGGTCTAGTCATCCGCTACTACTGGAAGTCTCTCATCGGGACCTGCGGTGCCTGGTTCCTATACGGTACGCCCCTCCCCCCTCTCCCTTCCCCTCCCCTCCCCCCTGCAAACCCCAGCCCTAACCCATCCCCCGCCCGCCCTCTCCAGACTTTGTCACCTTCCCCAACGGCGTCTTCTCCGGAACGATCATCGACTCCGTCGTCAAAGACAGCTCGATCCTCAAAACCGGCGAATGGCAACTACTTCTCGGGGCGATCTCCCTACCGGGCGTGTTCCTGGGCGCGCTCCTGTGCAACAAGCTCGGCCGGAAGAACGTCATGATGATTGGCTTCAGCGGCTACCTGATCTTCGGGCTGATCATCGGCTGCGCCTACGAGCGCATCACCAAGATCATCCCCCTGTTCGTGGTCTTCTACGGCCTGATGCAGAGCTCCGGCAACTTCGGCCCCGGGAACATGCTGGGTCTGCTGTCGTCGGAGCTGTACGCGACCGGCGTGCGAGGCACCTGCTACGGGCTTTCTGCGGCGGTGGGGAAGGCCGGGGCCGCGATCGGCACGCAGGCGTTCACCCCCATCGAGGACAATCTGGGCAAGAACTGGACGTTTATTATTGCCGCGATCTGTGGGGTCGTGGGCATTGCGGTCACGTATTTCTTTGTGCCGGATATTTCGGGCGAGGATCTCAGGGTTAGGGATGAGGAGTTCCGCAGGTATCTTGTCTCGAGGGGGTGGGAGGGCGATATGGGTGAGGATGAGTTGAGGGCTGCGGCGGGAGAGGGCATTTCGTCTGCGATTGGGGAGAAGTAGATGGGTGGTTGGCTTTTGAGGGGTGAGTTTAGGATACCTACCTACCTTGCGAGATGGGGTTGGGGCTTGGTGGCCTCGTATGTGTTTATGATTATGATTGACTGAGAGGGTTTTGGATTTAAAAGCTGGAGCTGTACGAATCTTCTGTGAACAGTTACGCTAATGTCTAATTTTGATTTTATGATGAGCGTCTAGGAAGTGACTGTGGGTAGAATACTAGATAATACTTAGTATCTGGACGAGGTTTTAAAATGCTAAGCGGATGCTAGAAAACGCACCTGCCACATTTACCAACATTACCAGTGCTACCTACCTGGTATGTGTTACAGAATTTGACTGCCCGTCCGGATTTTAGTCCCATTTCAACATACTGACCAATGTCAAGATGCTGCTTCCCATCAATAAATACGACGCGTGCCGCTTCTAAGCCATCAATCAGACCAAGGAGGGGCTCGCAAAGCATGAAATTTCTTCCATGACCCTGACAATATTGCAACACACGATCTCGCGAGATCCCGACCTTTTAACTCATCAGTTTGCGCAGAGATGCCGAATCTCGCCAGCCCAGCTAACCAACAACCCGTGGACGGAAACACATACAGTTCCATAATGGATATACAAAAGTGATAACATGCTACAAAGCTGCATTATTGGCACCAAGGGGGGCAATTCGACTATTCACCAAAGGACAAGTCCCGTGCGATGGAGGACCACCACGGCAAAAGGAGAACTTCCCACCTGGTCTCCCAGTGGTATCCTATCCTACATGACCAACACCGTGACTGACGATAATCTGGATCTCAGCATTCACTTCCAGATAGAATTCATGCTCCAAGGTATCGACGCAATATCACCAAGAGAGGAAAATGAATACCGAACCCAACCGCCCCTCCGCCAAAAGACACCCATCACCCTCCTAACGGACATATTCCCAACAGCATGGTACGCGCTGGACTGCGCGGGCTTCCAATCCGGCGACACGGTGGCCATCTTCGGCGCGGGCCCCGTAGGCCTCCTATGCGCCTACGCGGCACTCTTCCGCGGCGCCAGCCGCGTCTACTCAATCGACTACGTGCCCGCCCGACTCTCCAAAGCAGCCTCCATCGGGGCAATCCCCATCGACTTCACCGACGCCATCGACCCCCGTCACGCAGATCCTGGCGCGAGAGCCCCGCGGCGTGCGCCGCAGCTGCGACTGCGTCGGCCTCGAGGCCGAGGAGAGCGTCGTCCTGAACAACTGCGTCCGGGTCACCGAGCCGACGGGCGGGATCGGGTTTATCGGGGAGTATGTGCCTGCGCCGAAGGGGCCGGCGCCCGGGGTGCCGTTGGCGAATGCCGCCGAGGGGGTGTTTCCGGTGCTGGTGGGCGAGTTGTGGGTGAAGGCGCTGAGTTTGAAGGGTGGTGGGGCGGAGATTCATAGCTTGCAGCCGTTTTTGAGGGATTTGGTGGAGAGTGGGAAGGTTAAGCCGAGTTTTGTCGTCGATGAGGTGTTGGATGGTTTGGAGGATGTGCCGGAGGCGTATCGCAGGTTTGAGAAGAGGGAGTTTGTGAAGGCGGTGGTGCAGTTGGGGAAGGGGAAGGGGGTTTAGGCTGGGTGGATATGTTTGGTTTGGGATGTGGGGGATGGGGAGAGGAAGATGGGGGCAACAAGCGCTCCCCAAGGTCAGTCTAAGCGAATGATATGCCGTGTCGAATTTGGTGGGTCGTAAGTGTGAGGGACTCACCTTTACTGGTATCTATGTCTACGGTATAAGTGGATTGAGTTTGTTTTAATGAACCAATTCGAATTGCAGTATGAAGGTGTATAGAAAGGGCGTACAGAAAGGGAGCCCTCCCATTTGGGTAACGGCCAAGGAAAAAGCTCCTACCCGGGCTTGGGCCTGTGTAGGTAAAAACCTTAGCCAGGGTGAACAGAACAGCCCGCAAAGAGGAGGCGGAGGAGGAAAGAGAGGAGGTGGAGGAGGTGGAGGGAGAAAAGAATGAGGAGAGGAGGGAGGGAGGAGAGGAGGGAGAAGGAGTAGGAGGTAGAGGGGAGGTAGAAGACGAGGAAGAGGAAGAAGAGGAGGCAGAGGAGAGGCTTTTGATGAGGAGGAGGAATAGGAGGAGGCGGAGGAGAGGCGGAGGAGGAGAGAGAAAGAGGAGAGAGAAAGAGGAGAGAAGGGAGAGGAGAAAAGGAGGAGGAGAAAAG